>NC_080715.1:577072-642072 GCF_019097595.1 Hemibagrus wyckioides | reverse complement strand
GGGGTGTTGGTCCCTGAAGAACTGAGAACTTACCCATGCTGTCTCCTGAAGAAGAATGAGGTATTGGCGAGAGTGAGGCCAAAGACAATCCCACTGGTGGGGGCGGCAACGCCCAATTTTTAATATAATGATTCAGGAAAGTTTAATTATAATGGTATTCGAAAAGTTGTAAATCCAAAGATAATGGTGTAAAAAAGAATCTAAAAGGTCAAAAAAAAGAAAGTTTGGTGGGATTGTCTAGGCAAAGAACCAGTGACGTGTTGCATTGGGAAGATAAGGGAAATGTATATAAAGGCTGTAGTTGGAGTTCCCCGGGTAGAGGTTGTTGGGACGTTCATGCGTGAGCATCTCAAATTCTTGTATCAGCGCTGATTACAAAATAAAATCTCTTATCTGTATTCATCTAGTCTGCTTGATTGGCTTATTTAGTTATGAGGCCTTATTAACCATGAGTCTCACTCAGACTGAGCTGTCGGGTCAGTGTGGAGCTGGAGTCAGATTTTAGTAGTGAGTACAGTAGATTTTTTATTCCACATTGTTTTGGTGACCCCGACGTGATTTCAAAGAAAACGAGATTGGCACAGAGAGAACAGCAGAGCCCCAGACCCGGGGCCTGAGGCTGCGGCCGCCACCCACGGACCAGACACGGGATCCAACTAGGACAGAGGTAAGGCAGAAGCCTGTTTAACCGAATTTCTGCATTAGTTGTGTGTGGTCTGGGGAGGCGGAGGCGCTCGGCCCAGGGTCGGATCAGCTCTGCTCCAACCTATTGAGCCAGAGAGGCAGAGTGAGTGTAAGTTAAAACCACATAGAGTGACATGATAAATTGCATGTTTTATATTGAAAAGACTAGATGATGTCAGATGTATGAATGTGTAAAGGCCTGTATGATCGAAAGTCCTGGTGGGTTCCAGGTGGTATGAGAGAAATTCCTGTGAAAAAGACCTTATTTGGACGCAAACGGAGCGTTTAGTAGCAGAATAGTAAGTTCTGTGAACGTGAACACCGTCACTGGAAAAAGAAAAATAAGTGTCAAGTAGCAGGTGATAAAAGAGAAGAGTAAAATTCCTGGATCCGGGTGGTAGTGAAAGGAAAATAAGAAAAGAAAAGAGAAATATAGTGAAAAATCCCGGATCTAGGTGTAAGAGAAATAAGAGATAAAGAGAATATAAAGAGAAAAAGCGCTGAATAGAAAAGTCCTGGATCCAGGTGGTAGAGAATAAAGAAAAGATTAAGAAAAATAAGGAGAGGCCCGCTGTCGGCCTTTGTCTGTTGTCTGTCCTGATTGTATTGCATGCAGTGTGTGGGTGTGTTGAGTGCGAGGGGCTGTGTGAGTGTGAGTGCATGAAGAAAATAAATGGTGATTGGATGTGCGCACTGTAAATAGCACTGTATTAACCTTTTGTCTACTAACACTCTTACTGTGAGATTATAGGAAAACCAGTGTGTACATGCATGCACACTGATATGGGGAGTGATATATGAAACAGGTGGGGATGATAGGACTGAAGTTGAAAAGGAATTGCAACAGAGTGGGAAAATAAGGCAGAAGTCTTTGTGAGAGTAAAGGAATCACCGTGCATGGATGTAATCATACTAAGGTTTGATATATATGTTTTGGAGGTACACTATGTGAGAAATGAAGGAAAAGTAAGGGTAGTGATGGTGTGGACTAGAATAGTCTTTAGAATAAATCTTATAGTGAAGCGGGCATCCACATACCGTAAGTAAGGACCAAGTGCCAAGTGTGAGATAATGGTTCATCTCAATTTGTTATGCACTCAGTGAATTGGATGAATACGGGCATCGGTCACAAGTATAATTGTTCCACCCTCTACTGACGTGAAAGTGTGGTGTGACATCCATGGGGTCTAGGAGAAGATGTAGCAGACTGTAGGAAACAACTGCTCCCGAATGGTGGAAGTGTTTGTATCCGCCTACACGGGACGACACCGTGTGAGTGCTTACTTTACCGTTCCGGAGGAACTAAGTGAGGAAGTTCCCAACATTATCACAGAAAGAGCAAAAACTCGCGGATTAGAGCTAAGTCTTGACAGTCCACTACCATTCAAGCGAGTTGGTTATAGGTTTCCAAATAGGTTTGAAAGGGAGTTCGCGGAGGCAGCACTAGAGTTGTTGAGAAAGGAAGCTGGGAAACTCCTGGTTAGGGTCAATTTAATGTGGCCGATGACCCCAAGAGGTCCTCAATACACGGAGGTTTGGGCTAGCATGTGGAAGTTGGGGCAGGATCGTAGGTTGTGGAAGTGTTTCATTGCAGGAAGTTTAACAGTAGATCCTCAGGTGATGATGAAGAATTAAGAAGAACAAGTGTGTGTGTGTGTGGAAAAAGATTGAGTGCTTTTTGAAGCAGTGGAGAGGTGTGTGTGTGTGTGTGCGGGGGCATTGTGCCAAGAAAGAGTGAGTAAGAGCGGAGACATCCCCTAGAAGGAGGAATTTCATACAGTATAAGTGAGGGAAAAGAGTTGTACATATGAATAGGCTGAGGAGTTCAACGGCTAGAGACACGGTTTGTGGACTTGGAACGAAATCAAAAGCGGCTGAAAGCAGGATTAGCGAGGGAGGGATATTGTGCAATCAGCAAAAGAGAATACTCAGGAAAAATCCACCTAAAACTTGGGTCTGCATATTATTGGGCCACTCAGTGAATTGTAAAAAATGTGACCCAGATAATACAACATTACCCTTACTGAAGTATTGAGCTATTATATTGATACCATATACTGCATGCGCACTACTGTTTTCTTCAGCTGTATGGCCTTTCGCCAAGACTTGGAGATAGAAACAAGGGGAATACGCACACACTTTTGGGATGAGCGGACATACAAAGATAGGGAAGGAGTAGAGCACTGGCAGCCAGAAGATTTGATTAGAGATAAATTGTGGGCCCTGACAAAGTTTGACGGACTGTACACCTTACAAAGAACGTTCCCTGACGTAGACTGGTACGAAGCATTAAGGAAAATTTGGCGTCCCAAGTTGTTGAGTCCTATATTGAGAGCACTAGTTGACGCTCCCGAGCCTAGCAGTGTAGCCATCCCAATATTTGATTTCATCAGTGACCCATATAAGGAAGACGACGAACCCCTGGCAGAGTTATTCCAGCCCAGACCAGGCCAGTACAATTATTGCTCGGGATTGACAGCAACTGTGACAGTAGAACCGCGACTCGTACACTGGGAAAGAGGTTTTGCAACATCAGTGCTGATTGATAAGATCAATGCGCTCGGTGAGAAGTTGAGAAAGAATCCAGTAAGGCCGAGCTTGACGGTGAAACGAATTAGCGTTGCACTGACGTGGTCAGAAGGCAATAGGAATCCAGGAGAGAGAAGTAGCGCATACAGGGCACAACAGGGGTGCATCATGAGTGAGGGAAGAAGACAGCCTACACCAGTTGACATTATAATAGCGCAACACAAACCTGACGAGAAGTATGTCAGGAAGTGTATGAGGAAATGGCATGACAGGACTCAGGGGACATGGCAGTGGCCGGTGGAAGGAACATTTGATGAAAAGGCCTGCTCAGAGGTGAGAGAAATGCTGAGACACTGGAAGCCAAGCAAAGATGATGATAAATCCAGAGGAAAGAAGTATAGGCGGTTGGAGATTCTGGAATGGTTCATGAGAGAAGGAAAGAAGGTCAGAGAAGCAGAAGAAGAGGTGAAGCGAGCGATAAAGAAGGAAGAAGAGCGGAGTAGAGAGGAGAGAGAAATAGAAAGACCACCGCCAATCTACAGTCCACCACCCAACTACAACGAGCCAGTGGTGGGCAGGGAACAAGTGGGAGTGTATCCAACCTTAACGGACTGCTATGCCGACTGGACAGGATGGGAAGACGTGGAGATATCAGTTGAAAACCCAATTAAAGGGAAAATTAGGAGGAGCAAAGAGACAGGGGGAAATCACAGTGAAAATGAGGAAGAAGAAGAGGCAGAGGAGATATTGCAAAGAGCAAAGAAAGAGAGTGAAGAGTATTTGCAAAAAGGAAAGGAGTTCACACACTCAACACCAGTGGGGGACAGCGCCGAGAGATATATCTCAACGCGTGCGAGTGGGCCTACAGCGCCCCCTACGCTCCCGGAAGAATGGGAAAGAGATGAACCAATGAGTGAGGAGCAGGGTGCGTATAATCAATCCCGAACAGAAAAGACAACAGGGCCACCGGAAAAACAACCATGTGCTGAATACTGGCGAGAAGATCCAGAGAGACAGGTTAGAGGAGTGCTGTACATAGAGCCAAGGGAAGATGCAATAAAGAGACAGAGGGACACCAAAGAGCAGAAGGTGATGGATAGCGTTCGTGATTTCGCACAGCAGCTGGAAGAGTTAGAAGAGCGCTTACAAAGTTCAGTTACAGCGTTGGAAGAGCAGCTGGAACGGGAGCACACGCGACCAAGAACCTTAAGGGACAAAAAGTCACTAAAAGCACCGCAGAGATATGGGTTTGATGGTGAAGAAGAGGTTCGAATGAATCCCCTGGTGACAAAAGGAAGAGATGTGCAATATGTTCCATGGACATTTATGGATATGGTAGGATTAAGCTCACAGCTACCGGAGATGTGTAACGGAGGGCAGAGGTGGATTACAAAGTTTGAAGAAAAGACAGCAGGACATACCTTGTCGATAGGAGATGTGAAAGCCATATTAGCTCAAACGATAGGGAAAGCAAAAACAGCTGAAATACTGAATGAAGCTGGACTAAAAGGAGCAATGGATCTACCAGGCTGGGATGCTATAGCACTGGGGACATGGAGAAACAGGTTGTGGAATGAAATAAGGAAATCCTACCCTACGAAAATGGACCCAGGACAACTGGAACACATGATTCTGAAGGAAGAAGAAAATGTAGTAAAATTCATCCATGATTATCAGAATAAATGGAAGGAAGAGACAGGTGGAACATGGGACGAGACGGACACAAGTAAAGGACTGTTTAAATTAATGCTGAAGAAATGTCTACCAGAACCAGTCCAAACCTCGTTGGATGAGGTGGTCGGTCTAAACTCCATGCCATGGGACACCTACAAAGCACATGTGATACATTATGTGGAACAATACAGAAAGAAACAAAAGGACGAGAAAACAGCCTCAGAGGCCTTACTGACACAGTTATATAAAACACAGCTTGGCGAGTTGACCAGAGCTAGACAGAAAGAAAAGGAGAGAGAAAAAGCAGGAAAAATACAAGCTGCAGTGGTTATCCCAGCAGGCCAAGAACCAGTACAGAATAACCAAATGCTGCCGCAACAAGGACAAACACCACAGCAACCGCAAATGATGCCACAACCGCAGGTGACAGCACCAAATTCACAGCATCCACAAAATAGCCAGGCGTACCCAATGGCCCAACCCATTAATGTCCACATTAGCGGTGCACAAGGAAGATTTAGAGGACGCCCAATGAGAGGTCGGTGGCAAGGAAGAAGGCAGCCATGGGAAAGATTTGGCTCACCACCGCAGGGATATGCGCCGCAGAGCCCTGGAGGGCCCCAAGGACTGAGTTATGCGCAGGCACCCCCCAATCCTCAGTACCAACAGCCTCAACAGCCACTAGAGTGCTGGGGCTGCGGAGGGACTGGACACATGAGAAGAGACTGCCCACATATGTATCAGCCCCAGATAGGCCCGGGACTGGGGCCCGCACCAAATTGGAGTTGAAGCGGCCCTGAGAAGCCAGAGGGGGAGAATATACAGTATGCTACTACACTGTATCCGCAACAGGAACCAACTGTCATGGTAACACTCAATAATGAGCGTCCTCTTCCATTCATGATCGACACAGGTGCCACATATTCATGTATAGGGCACGAAGGCTCGAATCTCCCCCTCGCTCGGAAGACCATCAAAACAACAGGCTTCTCAGGGATCTCACAGATCTTGCACTTCACAGAGCCTCAGATATTAACATTAGAAGACACCACCATTGTGGCACCACTTTTGTATTCACCCTCTACACCGGTCAATTTATTGGGACGAGATCTTTTGTGTAAATTTAAGGCTAGAATTCAGTGCAGCCCTACAGGCCTTTGGGTAACATTCCCAGACAGAACCACAGCAGGACAATATCTCATGGCTGGGACGCAGGCAGACACAGAGTGTAGCACAGTGTATTGGCTACAGAACGATGATCCCTCATTATCAGAGTTGCAGGCCAGCTATTTACAGTGGAAGCCATGGATACAGGCTATGCGGCCGGATTACACTGAACCTAAGAGCCCGCTGCACTGTACCATGTGTTTTGACCCTGACAGCACCAATGAAGAATATGCAACACTATGGTCAGAAATGTTGGAAGGAAAACTGTTTGACGTGGTGACAACAGACATTTTCGTGGGCCCTCAAGGAGTGGCAACGGCAGTTCAGTTACCCAATAACTTGGAGAGCTGGTACCAGATTACAAACTCAATACCACACATCTCACTGATGGTAGCAGGAGGCCATGAATCGAAAGACCTGGGACCAATGCTCAAAGAAACTAGCCAGGTGCTAGAATGGAAGCCAACCATCAACCAGTACATGCACACCTCACCGGATGGAAAATTTATGCGTATTTCTCAAAAAGGCACAGACACTTTAAGAGCCACACAAACCTTGATAGAAAAGAAAATGTCACCTACTTATCAGTTACCACTTTCAGATGACAAGGACATCGCACCAGATAAACAATCAGATACAGAAACTGAAGAGCTGTTAGCCACCATCCCGAGTGTGCTCTGGACTCAGCACTCTACAGACGTAGGACTCATAAAGTCAGCAGGACAGGTTTTGATAAAACTTAAACCTAATGTCAGGTACCCGTATCAGAAACAATATCCACTAACACCACAGGCTCAGGCAGGGATAGGACCCACACTTGAGGGGTTATTGGAGGCAGGGGTTCTAATACCAACACAAAGCCGGTGCAATACTCCAATATTCCCAGTTAGAAAACCAAACTCAGATAAGTGGCGACTTGTGCACGATTTACGTGCTATTAACTATATAGTTGAGGCAGAAGCACCCATAGTCCCAGATCCACATACGCTACTCTCCAACATCCCAGGCAATACTAAGTGGTACACGGTCATTGATTTGTGTTCTGCATTTTTTAGTATTCCACTGCATCCTGATTCACAACATTTGTTTGCGTTCACGTATAACGGCCAACAGTACACATACACGAGATTGCCCCAGGGCTATTGTGAAAGCCCATCAATTTTCAATCGAATTGTGGCTAGGGATCTAGCTTCGTTGGATATTGACAGTCTTCTCCTGACATATGTTGATGACATCTTGATTTGTAGCCCAACTAAAGAACAGTGCCAGGCAGACTCCTTGAAAGTATTGAGACTCTTAGCAGAAAACGGACACAAGGTGAGCAAGGAAAAGTTACAGTTCTGCAAACAGGAGGTAGAGTATCTAGGAAGAGTTTTGCATGGCACTAGTCGTAAGCTGTCGCCTACGCATCTAGAGGCGGTCCGTAAAGCCCCGAAACCGCAAACGGTTGGACAGATGTTGTCTTTCCTGGGTATGGTGGGTTATAGCAGACAGTGGATAGTAGATTTTGCATTAAAGGTAGCTCCACTACGTGCGTTGATAAAAGCAGCTGATCAGAAGAAAGCTGCATTGGTTTGGACGACAGAAGCCGTTGCAGCTTACGAAATGCTAAAGGAGGATCTTTGTACAGCACCAGCGCTAGCGAGTCCTGATTACGGTAAGCCATTCTTCTGTATGTATCAGAAAAACGAGGCTTTGCTAATGCCGTGTTAACTCAGCAACAGGGACCGAGCAAACAGCCTGTGCTTACTTCAGCTGTAGATTGGACAACATTGAGAGTGGTATGCCGCCGTGTTACCGGGATTAGCAGCAGCAGCCTTTGCGTATCAAAAGGCGTCAACCATTACAATGGGCCATCCTACTATATTGTACACTACACATGCGTTACATGCCCTGCTTACCAGTCCGACATTTGTGATAACTCATGCGCGGAAGACAGGTTACGACGTAATTCTCTCTTCACCAGAATTGACTATTCAAAGATGCCAGACAGTCAATCCAGCTGATAGAATGATGACCCCATTGGACGGTGAACCGCACGATTGTCAGCAAGTTTCAACCACATACTCGAAAGCACGTCAGGACCTTGAAAATCAACCTTTGCCACATTCGGATGTAACCTTTTTTGTTGACGGTTCGTGCTTTAGAGGCCCAGACGGGAACTTGGCGGGTTACGCCATAGTAGCGCCCAGTAAAGATTTGACTAGCTTTGTTACTGTTCAGTCTACGGCTGTTTCTCAACCATGTTCAGCACAATTGGCTGAGTTAAAAGCGCTCGCTGCAGCTTGTAAGCTAGCTGCAGGGAAATCTTGTACTATTTTCACGGATTCGCAGTATGCTTATGGTGTGTGTCATTACTTCGGCCCTACATGGGCCCAGAGAGGGTTATTGAGAGCAGATGGCTCTCCTGTGACGCATGGAATGGCCATAACTGATTTGTTACATGCTATTACTCTGCCAGCTAAACTAGCTATCGTCAAATGTTTAGCGCACAAAACAGATGGCTCGTTTGTTACCAGTGGAAACACTGCAGCAGATGAGGCAGCGAAATCAGCAGCTTTAGGACATACCAACATTATGCTTGTGACCGACTCTGAAGGTGAAGACTACCCAGAAACGGACTTAACCTCCTTAGCCGCAGCGCAAAATTCGGCCTCAGTATATGAGATATCTAAGTGGATAAAAAGGGGGGCGGTTAAGAATGCACGAACAGGCGTATGGCGTGGTCCTCAGGGGCATTTTGTGGCTCCTCTCTCAGTTCTCACATCGTTGATTAATGATGCGCATGGCTTGAGCCATTGCGCAAGGGGGGAAGTGATCAAACGAATTCAAAGAGCATGGTGGTCTCCGTATTTAGCTCAGATGGTTGATCACAGGTTAGCACGTTGTGAAATATGTGCAGAATACAACAACAGGAAAAGTTTTACTGCCCCAATAGGTCACATACCAGAGCCAGACGGACCATTCAGGCATCTGATCATTGACTTCATGGATATGGCAGAGGTGAAGGAGAAGAAAAGGTATGTTTTGGTGGTGGAGGATAGATTTAGTAGATGGGTGGAGGCGCACCCAACAGCTAAAGCAGATGCAGATTCAGTGGCTAAATTTTTGTGTCGTGAGGTGATTCCAAGGTTTGGTATTCCTGATAAGATCAGCTCAGACAGTGGTACTCACTTTGTGAACAATGTGATTCGAAGGGTGTTCCAGTATTTAAGAATACGACACAGATTGGGTTGTGTCTATCACCCACAGTCGCAGGGAATGGTGGAAAGGGCAAATGGAACATTAAAAGCGAAGCTGGCAAAAATTTGCGAAGCGGGAAAAATGAATTGGGTGCAGGCTTTGCCGCTAGCATTAATGAGCATGAGAATGCAAACTAACCGAATGACGCATCTAACCCCGCACGAAATGCTTACAGGACGACCTATGCCTGTACCTTATCTACGAGGGCCCTATAAGGGCCCTTCGCTGGAGCAGCTTGAAAGTGAGCTTGGCAATTATGTGAAACACTTGACTGAAATACATCGAGCTATATTCCAACAGGTGAAAGGTGCTACGGAGGGAAGGACGAGCGAAATTGACGAGGAGCTGAGGACTGTGAAACCAGGAGACTGGGTGTATGTCAAGGTCTTCAAGAGAAGATGGAATGAGCCCAGACGAGTTGGACCACTAAAAGTTGTCTTAGCTACTCCAACAGCCGTAAAGGTCGAAGGTAAGACTGCTTGGTTTCATCTAAATCACTGTTGCAGAGCACCAGATCCAGGGGCTGGAGCGAGACGTGAAAGAGAGCAGGAGCAGGATCCACTGATAAGGGAATTCGAGGAGCGAAGGCGTGACCCAGCTGTTCCCGCCTCACAACCCCCTTCGGTACAAGCGCCCCACCCGCAGAGCCAGGAGTTTCAACCGTGGGAGAGTCCAGCAGAACAAGAAGAAGACGACCCAAGGGAAGGGCCTTCACAACACGATGTGGGAGATACAGGACCTGCCTATAGAACTAGAGCCCGTGCACGGCGAGAACACTGAAAGAGAAGGGAGAGAAAGGAACGATGAGCAAGAAATAAATGAAGAAGAGGGAAATGGTGAACGAATCAACAGAACGGACTGGGGCTTATTGGTACTTGTAATAGTAGCACTGCTGTGTATAGGACTATGGATATACACACTTATACGAGTCTTCGGTGATAATGAACACATGAATGATGAAACTAGGGGAATACATTATATTGAGCAATCACCAGCAACGCTGCCCAGAATACGCAGAGACACTGCACAGACAATGAGCCTCATGAGTAGATTAGACCAGGAGTTGTGGACAAACAATTTGTTTTACCAATGGCTAAGTTACACAGCACACGAAGCAGGAAACACCTCGTGCATAGTGTGCCATGACAGGACATCGCGAGCTCCCAGAGTTTTTCCAACGAGAGGACCAGAAGGTTGTAACAGCACCAAGCACAACCTACGCCACCTATGCCCATTCGTTTGTCTTATGCATTCTATCTCATGTGCCTACGGCCCAACCAGGTTAAAGAAGTTGAATAGTACCTGTGAGTATGAGGAGATCGGGACTGAGGGACATCCGCCCATCAGAGTGAGTGAGCGTCAGGGACAGAGATACCCATTCTGTGTATGTTCAAACGGATCACAGGTGTTTGTCGGCAACATTTCTAAAGACTGTGACGTGACGGCAGATACAAAAGGATTAAAGATTACCGTGTGGAGACAGTGGAAAAAGGACTATATTGATCTGAACCAGCCTGACCTATCTAATGGGACTAGGCCACTGGCTGATGTATTCTGGTATTGTGGATATAATGTTGCTAGGCAGACCCTGCCACCCGGGTGGGGAGGATGCTGCACAACAGTGGTGCTGACAGGAAAACTAACTGTGCTGCAAGAAAAGGAGATTAATACCTCAGGTCGACGAATTAAGCGCGACTTGGGACGATTCGACAGGAGCAGTGGGGTGTACGTGGATTGGAGAGGGATTCCGGTGGGAGTCCCTGATGAACATACTGCCATTGGTCGACCAGGAGCAGGAGCACTGACCTTTTTCTTGCCATGGGCACAGATTGGTAAAAACGTGAGATGGATTAACTATATTTGGTACAATCAACAAAGGTTTATGAACTACACAATACAAGCACTAGATTTGATTCAAGAACAACTACATGCAACATCTACCATGGCCTTACAGAACAGGCTTATCCTGGACACCATGAGGGCCCCGGAAGAAGGAGTGTGTACTATGTTTGGAGACCAATGTTGTACTTACATTCCAATGCACACTGGTCCGGAGGGTAACCTGAGTAAAATACTGCGGCAGATGAAAGACCTTAGAGACGAGCACGTAGAGAACACATATAAACCAACAAATGATTGGCTGGCATGGTTGTTCTCCTCAAATTGGAGAGCCGTCATACTTAGGATAGGAACAGTCGTAGGTGTGGTTTTGGTGATACTTGCAGTTCTGTTGTGTTGTGTAATTCCACTACTGCGTTCCATGATTACACAGATGACGCACACATTGTTTGGCCAATATGTTCAGATGACACATGAGATTGAGTCTCCGTTTAAATCCAGCAATGGCAGTGATGAATTGGACTTAATAAAGATGATTGCATAATGGAGGGAGATTGGAGGCATATATGGAGGTATTTATGGGGTAGGTTGTTGAAAAACGATTTGGGGGAGTGGGAGCCAAATTTAGGATTGCTAGAGTACCCTTTTATAGATAGGCGTACATCAGTAAGGGAGATTTACGCAGACAGGATGTATATTACAGAGATACAAATATTTGCATATACTCCGAGACAGACAGCACAGTTACCCATCGTGGTAGAACATGCACATTATAATGTAGAACGGTTACTTAATCTTGCGTACAGAAGGAAGAGAAGGTTTGGAATATGGATAGGTGTACCACTTAAGAAGAGGGTAGAGGTCATTACAGTCAAGTTAGGAGAAGATGTACTGTGGACCAATGTTCCTAGACAAATGATGGAGCTGCTGAGATCCTTGCCGTTCCAATCATCGGGAGGGGGCTAAGTGATGTGCTAGTAACCTCTCCTTAGCCCCCCTACGGCCCCTCTACGTGGCGCAAAGTCACATGGGCAGAAGAACAACAGGGGACATCATAAAAGGATGTGGGATATGTTATGTCGGTGTGTCGTATTATATTGTGTTTTAAATCACTAATGTTTATGCATGCAACACTATTATCATTTATGTGTGTTTTGAAATACTACTGAATGAAAAAAGCGTAATCACTGGAGAAGTCTTATAATGACTACTGAATGATTGAATGTTACTCATTTATGCATCTTAATGACAACTGCTGATTTGTGGTTATAGGGAACATAATAATAATGATTCAGGCTTATTGGTCGTGTGGGAAGAGTGGTAGACATTACTGAATGTGCTATAAACATAGAGTTAGTTGATACTTAATGTTTGCACACTTGAAGCTCTCTGCAGGTACAGTGGCTGGGTAGGTAAGAAGATGAGATCTCGAGAGTGACTGAGGACAGAGTGACTGAGGTTCCAATCTGGCTCCTGGTATAGATCCCAATAATGCCCTACTGAAGAATCAAGAGAAGACAGACCAGCAACACAAAAAGCCACACCAGAGTCAGAGGTGTTGGGCGAAGGGAAAGCTGCTACCTGGAAAAAACAGGGGGCAGCCGGTGACCAGAGAAGAAGGCCGGTTAGCCAAAGACGGGTAAGATCTCACTGGGTGGGACAACCTAAGGCAGGCACGGTCGTGCTGCTGGTCACCGGGTATGAAATGGAAACAACGTGGATTGCGTGTAACCAGGGGAATACCTGATGAGTAGGGTTGGGATCCAGGTAGGTATGAAATTGATTGGCAAATGTGAAGAGAGCGAGTGAGGTGGGCGATAGCAAGACTGAGAAGAACCACATGCAGTGGTACCTGCATGGAGCTTGGAGTACTTATTACATTCCTTGACGAGTATATAATTGTTTACTAGCACCATGATAGTAGTGAAACACTGAAAACGAATCATACGAGTATGTATAATCCTTGTGCTGACTTATGTACGTATATAAGGCATGTATCCACATATCTGAACAAGTTGAGTGTGTTGTGACTTGAGTCACAAAAGGGGGGAATGTGGGAGATAATTTTGTAAATGAGAATATATGTATAAGGTATGTGTGAAATAATCAGGGGGACAGCAGGAGTGAGTTCTCAGGTAAAGTTTATTCGTTAGGTCGTTTGAGCTTAAGAACAATATAAGGTTTAACACGGCATGTTGGCCTGTCACGGGCCTTGCACACAGGCTGCAAGGGCTTTGAAGAACAAGTAGTTGTATCAATGATGTCAGTCTGGCAGGCTTTCTCTGCGGTACCAGGCTTTCCAAACTTGGACCAATCAATGGCAGAGACGCACCCTAGATTGTTATGGTCAATCTTCGCTCCATTGGTACCTTGAGCGGTAGTGAGCTCATCATGAAGTAAACGCAGGGCGTGCTGGATGGCAATGGTGGTACCAGGCGAAATATCTAGAGAATATACGTGGAAGACAGCGGATAAATCAGAAAATCCGTGAGGTGTAAAAGTTAATAAAAGAAAGGGGTGTTGGTCCCTGAAGAACTGAGAACTTACCCATGCTGTCTCCTGAAGAAGAATGAGGTATTGGCGAGAGTGAGGCCAAAGACAATCCCACTGGTGGGGGCGGCAACGCCCAATTTTTAATATAATGATTCAGGAAAGTTTAATTATAATGGTATTCGAAAAGTTGTAAATCCAAAGATAATGGTGTAAAAAAGAATCTAAAAGGTCAAAAAAAAGAAAGTTTGGTGGGATTGTCTAGGCAAAGAACCAGTGACGTGTTGCATTGGGAAGATAAGGGAAATGTATATAAAGGCTGTAGTTGGAGTTCCCCGGGTAGAGGTTGTTGGGACGTTCATGCGTGAGCATCTCAAATTCTTGTATCAGCGCTGATTACAAAATAAAATCTCTTATCTGTATTCATCTAGTCTGCTTGATTGGCTTATTTAGTTATGAGGCCTTATTAACCATGAGTCTCACTCAGACTGAGCTGTCGGGTCAGTGTGGAGCTGGAGTCAGATTTTAGTAGTGAGTACAGTAGATTTTTTATTCCACAGTCTCTTTGAGTTGTAGTGAAGGCCAGTCGTCTTGTCCGATCCCACAGAAGAGCTACTGCGGTGATAAAGTGAATGCTGGCTCAGATCTCACAGATCATCACAGCTGTGTACGGAGCTGCAGAGCGGTCAGACTGACTGTTGTGTGGCCGATGGAGGCCTGGTCTGATGAATCAGGTTTTCTTTTACATCATGTGGAGGTTTGTGTGCATGTGAGTCACATACCTGTGGAGGAGATGAGTGAAGAAGGCGAGGCTGCAGAGACAGCATGATGTTCTGGGCAATGTTCTGCTGAGAAACCTTGAGTCCTGAACTTCAAGTGGACGTTACTTTAACACGTACCATCTACGTAAACATCGTTACAGACCAGGTCAGGAGACTCCTTCAGGGCAGCAGTGTTCCCTAAGAGCAGTGTCCTCTTTCAGCAGGATGATGCTCCATGACACGCTGCAAACATTGTTCAGGAATTTAAATATCTATCCTACCTTCAGTCTTAACCCAAACCCAGCTCACTGTAAATAATGTGTGTTTAATAAAGTGTTGGAACGGTAAGGTAATGCTTTTATTTTTTCTCGAAGCCATTTGGATTTGAGATCAGAACGTGAATGAGGCGACACAACAAAAATTCAGGTTTTAATTCCTGATATGTTCATCTAGATAAATCACTCACAATGTTTAATTTGAACTCGACCTTTTATCAAGGGATCAACAGTATTGGAAGCTCAGGTGAGGTTCTCCGCCAGGTGAACATCAGGAAAGAGTTGATGTCTGAGTTTAACTATACCTCTTTCACTCTCTCACTCTTTCACTCTCTCACTCTCACCTGTACCCCTCTCACTCTGTACCTCGTACCTGTATCTCTCTCACACTCTTACTCTCTCACTCTGTACCTGTACCCTGTCCTGTTTGTGTACATGTGGTAGAATGTGTCTCTCTCCAGCTCTCGCTCTCATGGCGGGTCTCGGCGCCGTCGCTCATGTAGCCGCTCCTACAGCAGGGATTCCAGACGACATCGGAGTCCCTCACACTCTCCCATGAGCCAGGAGACATGTCGGGAACGGGGTCAGTCAACATGCTGCAACTTCTGCTGTGTTCTGATTGGCCTTCTTATTACTGACTGGTCAGTTATCTGTATTACAGATTTTCTGTTTCTGTTTGTATAAATGCTTTAGCTGTGGTTTTCATTCCCTGTTTTGGTGTTTTGTTGTTGTGATGTGTGTTGTTATGGTCTGTTGTTGTGTTTTGTTGATGTTGTGATGTTCTGTTGTTGTGTTTTGTTGATGTTGTGATGTTCTGTTGTTGTTGTGTTGATGTGTTGTTGTGATGTTGATGTGTTGATGTTGTGATGTTCTGTTGTTGTTGTGTTGATGTTGTTGTGATGTTGAGGTGTTGATGTGTTGTTATTGTGTGTTGTTGTGATGTTGATGTTGTGTTGTTGTGTTGTGTAGGTGAATCCTGACCCGAACCCATGTTTAGGAGTGTTTGCGTTGAGTGTGTACACCAGCGAGCGAGATGTGCCGGAGGTCTTCTCTCAGTACGGTCCACTGACAGACGTGTGCATGGTGTACGATTAGCACTCTCGTCGCTCACGAGGCTTTGCCTTTGTTTACTTTTTAGAGCAAAGAAGACTCTCAGGAGGTGCAGTCACTTTTAGCTTCTGTTAAAACAAGCAAACACAGGACACACCTGAAGTCCAGTGCTGGTTATCTCATCCTCAGTGATATTAATATTATTATGATGTTTTGTATGTGGAGGCTAAAGAGAGAGCGAACGGAATGGAGCTGGATGGACGCAGGATCAGAGTGGACTTCTCCATCACCAAGAGACCACACACCCCTACTCCAGACATCTACATGGGCTGGCCCACATAGTGAGTGTGTGAGGAGTGTTAGCCACATGCTGGTGTATAAGAGGGTGATGGTAACCGTATATGTGTGTTACAGTGGAGGTCAAAGTCTGAGTCGATGTCATCACATTTTTACTCTTCTGATGATCAGACTCATGAAAGAATCCAAAAATGTAGAAAAGTGTGTGATGCTAAGTGGCTAGCTGCTGTTACGGTCACTATTCAAATAAACTTTATTAGCATAGTGCTCTTAACATTGGGCGTTGTCAGAAAGCAGCTTTACAGAAATCTGATAGAATGTTCTAGAGTGTGTGTGGTCATCCTCCATGTTTCTGACTGGACTTTAATTGGAAACTGTTTAGATTCTCTGGGAGACGCTACAGGTGGACAAAAAGGACAAAAAGACTCACAAACAGCTTCTATTCACAAGCCATCAGACTCCTGAACAACACTTAACACCACTCCATCACACCCTATCACCCCCACTGACTGCTGCCACACAACACTGAGCACCTTACTTATGTCTTAATCTGTATTTACTCTAACTTTTTATTTATTTTTTTATTGTATTTTTTTTCATATATTCTATTATTTGTATTCTTTTGGTAAGCGAGACGTGCAAAGTAAGAATTTCATTGTACGGTCTAAACTGTTGTGTTTTCACTGTGCATGTGACAATAAACCTCTTGAATCTTGAATCTAGTTTATGTAACTAAGCTGGACTGAAATGATAATAATAATAATAATAATAATAGTAATAATAATAATAATAATAATAATAATAATAATGCCTTTTATTGTTTAGTTTTTCTCCTTGATATTAGGTTTTTACAAGTTGTATTAGCGTGTAGTGTACACGGTGTTTGAGATGTAATCCTGATCATGTGACTTCATCAGTAGCAAGCAAGTTCTATATACACCGGCCAGTCATAACATTATGACCACCTGCCCAATATGGTATTGTTCCCCCTTTTGCTGCTAAAACAGCCCTGACCCGTCCTGCACTGTGTATTCTGACCCCTTTCTATCAGAACCAGCATTAACTTCTTCAGCAGTTTGATCAACAGTAGCTCGTCTGTTGGATCGGATCACACGGTCCAGCCTTCTCTCCCCACGTGCATCAATGAGCCTTGACTGCCCATGACCCTGTCTCCGGTTCACCACTGTTCCTTCCTTGGACCTCTTTTGATAGATACTGACCACTGCAGACCGGGAACACCCCACAAGAGCTGCAGTTTTGGAGATGCTGTGATCCAGTGGTCTAGCCATCACAATCTGACCCTAGTCATGTTATACCTGATCAGTGTAGAAACAAATAATCACTAACCAGAAGACTTCAAGTTAATAATAAAAATCTCTCAGTTTTTATTACATTCACAATAAAGATGTTTTATTCTATAATTTTATAAATAAACTGAAACTTCGCTTCTCCTTTAACTGATGTACAGGATTTCAGTGCAAGTTGATATGAAGGGTTTTGATTGGTCCATTCATCAGGGGAAGATCACATGAACACACACAACACTATATAACAGTGTAGCACCTACACACACACATTATAAAGTATCCCCAATACAAACACACACACACATTACAATGTAATCCCTCATAAAAACACACACAAAATTATGGTGTAAACTCTGTGTGTGTGTGTGTGTGTGTGTGTGTGTAGTAAACCTCAGTGATCTTTATGCTTTGAGTGTGTGTGTGTGTTTCTGTAATGGCGGATTAAGGCGGAGGGCAGCAGGGCGGAGCAGGAGATGAGCAGCAGCTTCAGCACCACACTCCATGACAACACATCATCCAGAGACGACAGATCAGACAGAACCACGCCCGTCTGTACACACACCAGGTTATACGGCATCAGACCTACACACACACACACCAGGTTATATGACATCAGACCTACACACACACAAAATTATTTACGTAAATGCATCAGTGTGTGTGTGTAGGTCTGATGTTGTATAACCTGGTGTGTGTGTGTGTATGTGTGTGTGTGTGTGTGTGTGTGTATTGTTACCGATGAGAACAGAGAGTGAGAAGTGAGCGAGGGGGATGTTGAAGATTGGAGAACTCATGTTGAGGAACCAGTTTGGGCTGATGGGGAACAAACGCAGGAACAACAGGAAGAAGAACAAACTGCTCCGATTCTCCTCCACCTAAACACACACACACACACACACACACACAGTTAATAACTAGCTCATTGTACATGTGTAGAAATCAGACACCTCTCTCCAGTTCCTAGTTGAAGTTATTTACCAGTTCCCAGTTCGAGTTGCCAGATCCTAGTTCCCAGAGTCTGGTTCCTTTACACTGAGTTCTGGTACTAGCTCCCTGTAGCTCCTAGTTCTCATTCTCCTCATCTTAGTTCCGTTAGTGTACTAGTTTCAGAGTAAGTTCCAGTTTACTATTTCACAGTTCCACAGTTTTAATCATGCCCTAGGTTTCAGATTTCAGTACCCCAGTGTCCAGGTTCTGGTTCTGGTTCTCCTACTTTCTATTTCCTTTGTTCTCTAGAGTTTATTTTCTTTCCAGTTTCTGGTTTCTAGCTGAAGTGTTTAGAGTTTATGGTCATTTCCACGTCCGAGTTTCTGGTGATCTTGGTTCTCGTTAACAATTTCTTGTAGTTGTTCTAGGAGTTCCCACATACTCTACAGTTCCAGATGTTCTAATTTCCATTTTATTTTGTATTTGCTTGTTCTGTTTTTGTAGAGTTTAGATCCTGGTGTTTAGTTTTCCCAGTCCTCATGGGCTTCTGCATTCTAACCACCACAGCTGATCCAGTTTGTCCAGTTTAACAGCTTTATCCACTACAAAGTTGATGGTATTCAATGTCTGAGTTTGTGTGTGAGTGTCTGTGGGGTTTCTGACAGTAAAGTTCATCATTTATATAAAAACAGCTGTAAAGCTCAGTACAGTAAGACAGACTGCATGCCTCTTCATACATCAATACTCTGATTCTTCTGAAGAGAAATAAACATCACCTTAACATTAGACCAAAATTATGATGCTGTCTCTGTATACTGCTGAATATAAACACTGCTGCTGGAGATGTGACCTTCTGCCATTTCAAACTGTAAATTATTCACAGCCCTGAGTGTAAGCATTTGTAGTTTCTATTTTGTATTTCTAGTCAACTGGTTAGTTATCTAGTTAGTTTTAGTTGTCATAGAGCCTAGTTCCCATAATTTCTATAAACTAGTTCCCCCAGTTCCTAGTCTGTAGTTTCATGTGAACCTCTAGGTCACTTCAATGTATGTGTGTGTGTGTGTGTGTGTGTGTGTGTACAGATGAACAAACCTTTCTCTGCAGCTGGGCGACTCTGTCGGGGAATATTCGGACAATGTGCTGCTTTCCAAAGAAGTGAGAGAGCAAGAAACACACTGAGGCTCCTACGGTGGTGAGAACACAGCAGAGGACAAGACCCAGCCACGGTCCAAACAGCGCCCCTGCCAGGATGTTCTACACACACACACCACACAATCAGTGGATTATACCATACCAGCATATGTGTGTGTGTGTGTGTGTGTGTGTGTGTGTGCGTGTGTACCAGTAGTGATGACCCTGGGATGGCGAACGCCTGCTTGTACAGGTAAGCACTGGAGAACAGGAGCAGGACAAAGCCACTGTGTTCCTTCTTATAGTGCTGTAACAACCCTGCCATCTGCTTCAGCTCCTGCAGATCAGATGGGAACTTCAACCTGACACATCAGGAGAGGGATGGGAGAGTTTAGTCGTTTAGCTCTAGTTCCCTTACTCCATAGTAGCCCAGATCTTCTGTATGTGTCTCTGAGTGAGTGTAACGGAGGTTAGATGCTGTGCAGGTAAACCTCACTCCCCTGATCTCAAGAGGCGTGCTAGCGACTGAAGGTAGTGGCCATTAGGGATGCCACAATACTCAATATAATATTGAAGCATTCGGTACGACCTCCACGGTTCAATACGTATGCGTGAACCGCGGTTTTTTTTCTTTAAAACAATAATAACCATGCTTTTAAAAAAAAAAAAAAAAAATTTTTTAGGTATTTTTTCTCCTTCATGTGCTCTATTACTCTCTGTACCTCCTGTGTGTGTTTATTACTCTCTGTACCTCCTGTGTGTTTATTACTCTCTGAACCTCCTGTGTGTTTATTACTCTCTGTACTTCCTGTGTGTTTATTACTCTCTGTACCTCCTGTGTGTGTTTATTACTCTCTGTACCTCCTGTGTGTGTTTATTACTCTCTGTACCTCCTGTGTGTTTATTACTCTCTGAACCTCCTGTGTGTTTATTACTCTCTGTACTTCCTGTGTGTTTATTACTCTCTGTACCTCCTGTGTGTTTATTACTCTCTGTACCTCCTGTGTGTTTATTACTCTCTGTACCTCCTGTGTGTTTATTACTCTCTGTACCTCCTGTGTGTTTATTACTCTCTGTACCTCCTGTGTGTGTTTATTACTCTCTGTACCTCCTGTGTGTTTATTACTCTCTGTACCTCCTGTGTGTGTTTATTACTCTCTGTACCTCCTGTGTGTTTATTACTCTCTGTACCTCCTGTGTGTTTATTACTCTCTGTACCTCCTGTGTGTGTTTATTACTCTCTGTACCTCCTGTGTGTGTTTATTACTCTCTGTACCTCCTGTGTGTGTTTATTACTCTCTGTACCTCCTGTGTGTTTATTACTCTCTGTACCTCCTGTGTGTTTATTACTCTCTGTACCTCCTGTGTGTGTTTATTACTCTCTGTACCTCCTGTGTGTTTATTACTCTCTGTACCTCCTGTGTGTTTATTACTCTCTGTACCTCCTGTGTGTTTATTACTCCCTGTACTTCCTGTGTGTTTATTACTCTCTGTACCTCCTGTGTGTTTATTACTCTCTGTACCTCCTGTGTGTTTATTACTCTCTGTACCTCCTGTGTGTGTTTATTACTCTCTGTACCTCCTGTGTGTTTATTACTCTCTGTACCTCCTGTGTGTTTATTACTCTCTGTACCTCCTGTGTGTTTATTACTCTCTGTACCTCCTGTGTGTGTTTATTACTCTCTGTACCTCCTGTGTGTGTTTGCCTGTACTGTATGTCTATGCGCTGAGACAGACACGCCTCCCCGCGAGTAAATATCCAATCAGTGAGCGCTAAAGTTAGGGGCGGTGACCATGCTTGTGATGCTGGTGTCAGATTTCACTCTAACCCTGGAGAGAGGTGAAGTGAGACAGGAACACGAGGAAGCAGCTCTGGGATTCAGATCTGTGGTGTGGGGACATTTGTTGTTGACCATGATGCCGATGAAACAAAAACGCTAAACAAAACATGACTGTGTTTAAGCAGTGTTCCACACGAGTTAGATACAGTCATGGAAATACTTCAACATGACCACACATCTACAGCTCCATCACCCAGAGATATCACTGTGTGGAAGCGGGAGCCTTTTTTCCCCGACCTCTACCAAAAATCACGCAAAAAAATTGAAAACGCTTTGGATAAAGCACAAAGTCTTGCTCTAAAAACAGATAGCTGGACCTCGGGGGTAACAGAGTTATCTCACCGTGACTGGTCATTACAGAGAGTTCTCTCACCCTGACTGGTCATTACAGAGAGTTATCTCACAGTGACTGGTCATTACAGAGAGTTCTCTCACCCTGACTGGTCATTACAGAGAGTTATCTCACCCTGACTGGTCATTACAGAGAGTTCTCTCACCCTGACTGGTCATTACAAAGAGTTATCTCACAGTGACTGGTCATTACAGAGAGTTATCTCACCGTGATTTACTGTTCCTGTCACCTAAACAAAGAATAATGGAAAAAAAACTTTAATTTGCCAAGTCATCCAAACCAAACCGAAAACCGTGGGTAAAAACCACGGTACATATTGAACCGTGGGTTAACTGTATTGTTGCATCCCTAATGGCTATAGTCTTTAGAGCACAGTCTTCAGAGCGGGTGTGAGTAGGACCTGTGGGGGTTACATTGGTGTCGTGACCTGGATGGGAGTGAGGTTTGGGGGGGTGAGTATAATGGAGGCCAGTGATAGGTGCTGTGCAGGTAAACCTCACTCCCCTGATCTAAAGAGGTGCACTAGTGGCTGCAGTCGTTAGCCTCTTTGTTACGCCTCCCATGCCGGAGGCCCGGGTTCGAGACCCCCTCGGAGCGGATGCGAGTAGGACCCACGGGGGTTACATTGGTGCCGTGTCACCTTCTGGCTCTCCCTTTTAGTTCTGATGTCATAGCTAGTCTTGCTGGAGTCCCTGCCTGCACTTTACACATAATCTACATTGTCTTAAACATCACATGATCAGAAACTTAATATCTTTCTCTTTCTCTCTCTGTCTTTCTCTGTGGAGCTATACACCCCACTCCTGAGCTCCCAGTGTTTGCCAGTTTCCAGTATGACCACTGCCCTACCCCTGGTCAGAGTCTCATCGCTTGTTGGTACCCACTGATGCTGTGGATGGATCTGTGTGGACCAGGAGACAGCCATGGACAGAGCCACTTGGGGACTTTCACACCATCACAGATCTGCCATTTCATCTGTCAGCTTGTGACAGCAAAGAATTAGTGTCTATAATGACCTTAGAAACTACACTGACCTAATAGTTCCTCATGGGTCATTGATTTCTGTTGTAGAAACGACATTAATCAGTTACAGTTACATTATTTACTGTTTAGTGTCACCCAAATGAGGATGGGTTCCCATCTGAGCCTGGTTCCTCTCAAGGTTTCTTCATTTTCATCACAGGGAGTTTTTCCTTGCCACCGTCGCCACAGGCTTCTCATTAGGGATAAAATAAAATAGTTTAATAATTTAATTTAATAATTTATTCTTATTTCTAGGTATTTAGTTTTTTTTTTTAATACTTTTTATTTTCATTTTTCCCCTCCCCTTTCTCCGTTTCTCTTCTTTTATAAAGCTGCTTTGAGACAATGTTCATTGTAAAAGGCGATATACAAAATAAATTGAATTGAATAGATAGGAGTGAGGGGGGGGGTGATCTCAAGAGGTGCTAGTGTTAGTGCGCCCGCCTCCCATGCCGGAGACACGGGGGTTACATGAGGATTTGTAATATAATCTCAAAATAGTCTCATATTAAACAGTTCTTGTTCCTCTACAGACCCTATACAGGGTTACATCTGAAGGTTAAACAGGAGCACTAACACACATGATTCCCCTTACATAAATATATAGCACAAATTATTATTATGAAGATTATTTACATTAAAAGAAGGACAATATGAAGGACTGACCCGATCATTTCCTTCTCCCGCTGGTCATCACTCTCTCCCCGTGTTTCCATTCGGTTCTGTTTGATGATCCGTGCTACAGGGGGAAGATAAAAGGACAGAGAATACAGATATAATGTAGAAATTAAAATAACACACACTAAACCCAGCACGGACCGCATGGTTCCGAAAACAAACAACCCGGAACTGTGGACGGAGGAGGCGTGGCATGAACAGGTCATGTGAGTGCGGACAGCCAATTGGAATTCGAGATTACTTTTTAGAGTCTTAAAAAGTTTTAAACGCTTCAGAACGTCTATGGAGAATATCACTATTGCATTAATTAATGAAATATTTTAGGAAATAAAAATACTAACAGAGCCTACTCAAAGAAATAAATGCATTGGTGTTTGCACACAGATTGTGCGCAGATTGTGGGGTTTTTTTTATTTTAATTTTAACATCTATGCGTAAATGTGCGCAGTGCTGCAGTACCTGAACGCACCTTCACCTCTTCGCTAGTTGGTCCAGCTCCAGGGTCAGTGTAGAACCCTGGACTTTAACCTGCTTTGTATCGAGTCTGTGAACGGAACAAAGTCCAGTTATTTTAACATTAGGTAGAAGTTCCACAGACAGCAGTGAGTGTATTCCTCTGTAAAGAGTGCAGTTTAGACGCCATGGCTCGGTACACGCGCTTGACGGAACCAATCGCTCTGATTACTCTGAATAACCCACCTGTTAATGCCCTCAGGTGAGTCTGACCACACCAGGGGTGTGTGTGTGTGTGTCCAGTTAAGGGAGCGAGAGAGAGAGAGGGAAAGAAAGAAAGATGTGTTGTAAATAGTTATAAAGGTGTATTATAAATATACTGATGGGTTCTGATGGGTAAAATTGCCCGCGCGCGCGCGCACACACCTGTTGCACGAGGAACCCTGTGTAACCCCCCCCCCTCTCTGCAGCTCTGCAGTACGGAGTGGAATAGTGGACTCTGTGTCCCAGGCTCTGAAGGATGACCAGGTGAAGGCTGTGGTGTTCTGTGGTGAGAACAGGATGTTCTCTGGAGGTGAGAGAACACTGGACATTGGCAGCAGAAACTTTCAGTCCTGTAAGTGGTGAAGTTGAGCCTCCATGTATCAGACTTGACCACGTCCCACTTTGGAGGCATGACCTTAAACCCATTTTTTCTGTTCCTCAAACCATCCTGAACACTAGCACACCATTAGGTAAGACGGTTGGCTGTTCTTTCTTGAAGCACTTTCCAGGTGCCACTGTAATGAGATACTGTTATGCACTTCACATGTCCGTGGTTTCAATGTAATAAGTGGTCAGTCTAGTAGATCACTGAAGTACAGTCCCATAAAGCATTAGAAGAACATTTGGATCAAAAGATGGATCTGAGAAGATGGATCAGAATAGATCTCACACAGCTCTCAAGTCTTCATTTTGGTTTATCCTTTTTAACAATAAATGTTACAAATTCAACGTGTGTGTGTGTGTGTGTGTGTGTGTGTGTGTAGGAGCAGACATTAAGGAGTTTTCAGGCTCCATGTCTGGTCCTCCTCTGGTTCGGATGATCCATTCCATTGAGGCTAGTGAGAAGCTGATGGTGGCAGCCATAGAGGGTGTGGCTTTGGGGGGAGGACTGGAGCTAGCACTTGGCTGTCATTACCGTGTTGCTAACACTAAAGTAAAACACACACTCACATACATGTGGTTTTACTAAGTGACATGACAGTGTGTTGTTACAGTGTGTGTGTGTTAGGCCCGTTTAGGTCTCCCTGAAGTGACCCTTGGTTTTCTTCCTGGTGCTGGAGGAACTCAGCGTCTTCCTCGGCTAACTGGCATCACTGCAGCCCTAGAGCTAATCACCACAGGTCTCACACACACACACACACACACACACATACATACATACATTTACATATATATATATATACACAGAGCAGTGTGTGTTGAATTGTAAAGGGTTTGTCTCCAGGTCGCCAGATTTCAGCTCAGGAAGCTCTGCAACTCGGCATTGTGGATCAGGTTACTGAGGGGAACGCCGTCCAGGCGGCCATGGAGCTGGCACTCAGTGTTATAGGTGTGTGTGTCTGTGTGTCTTGTATTATTGTGTGTGTGTGTGTGTGTGTAATTATTGCGTTTGTGTGTTACAGGTCAGCCGTTAAACCCCCGCAGGTTGAGTCTGCGTCCCCCTGTGTGGTCAGCGGATGTGGACAGTGTGTGTGAGGTCGCTTTAGCGCGGGTGAAGCAGCACTCTCGGGGAGCGATGGCTCCAGTGGCATGTGTCCAGGCGGTCAGGGCAGCAGCCATGTTGCCGTACAGTAAAGGAATGGAGAAAGAAAGACAGCTGATGGACACGCTCTTTAGGTCCAGCCAGGCTCGAGCCCTGCAGTACGCCTTCTTTGCGCAGAGGAATGCTGGGAAATGGAGTCTACCTAATGGGGCACGGTGGAACAACACCAAGGCCAGAGATGTCCAGCGAGTTGGAGTCATAGGCACGTATCTAGAAAGTGGCATTCATATACAGCATCATTCAGATAAAGCTTATCTAGTTTAATAATTATTCACAGAGTGGCTAAATGTTGCTGTCTGTCCTCAGGCCTGGGCACCATGGGGAGAGGCATTGCCGTGTCCCTCGTTAAAGCCGGACTCTCTGTAGTTGCCTTAGAGTCGGATGCGAAGCAGCTGGAGTCGGGTAAGAAGGCGGTGACGGCCATGCTGCAGAGAGACGCTCAGAGACGAGGAGTCGGTTCTCCATTACACCTTCTCACATTCGCTCTCTCGTTCCACCAGCTGAAGGACGTGGACCTGGTCATCGAGGCTGTGTTTGAGGACATGAACCTTAAAAAGCGTGTTTTCAGTGATCTGTGCAAAGTGTTGAGAGCAGGAACTCTAATCTGCACCAACACCTCAGGGCTGAACGTGGATGAACTGGCCAAGGTGACCGATCGACAGCACCTGGTGGTTGGGATGCATTTTTTTGCTCCGGCTCACGTCATGAAGCTTCTCGAAGTTGTTTACGGATCCAGATCGTCTCCTGAAGCTGTTGCCGTGGCGATGGCACTTGGAAAGAGAATACAAAAGGTGTGTGTCGCTGTGGGTAACTGCCCTGGGTTTGTGGGGAACCGCATGTTGAAGCTTTATATGGATCAGTCTCTCTACCTGCTAGAGGAAGGAGCCACACCTGAGCAGGTGGACCAGGCTCTTGAGGAGTTCGGATTCGCCATGGGGATCTTCAAAGTGGCCGATCTTTCTGGTTTGGATGTCGGATGGAGGGTTCGGAAGGCTTCTGGTTTGATCGGACCCGACATCGACCCGGTAAATCCTTCACGATGGCGGCTCGGACAGAGATACTGCCCCCTTCCTGACATGCTGTGCCAACAGGGACGCTTTGGACAGAAGACTGGCCGTGGATGGTACCTCTACAACTCTCCTGGGTCCAAAGAAGCTAAGCCTGATCCAGAGATCCTAAACTTCCTGGAGGATTACAGGCTTAAATATGGGATCACACCACAACGTATCTCCTCACAGGAAGTGATCGAACGATGTGCCTTCAGTTTGGCCAATGAGGGATTCCGTATCCTGGAGGACGGGATAGCGGCAGGTCCAGAAGACATCGACGTTATCTACTTGTTTGGTTACGGATGGCCGAGACACCGCGGAGGTCCGATGTTTTATGCCTCTCAGGTTGGGTTGTCTGTTGTTCTGGAGAAAATGGAGCATTATCACCGCATTCACCCGGACGTGCCGAGTCTGGAGCCCAGTCGCCTGCTGAGGAGACTGGTGGCTGAAGGAAGTCCACCGATACAGCAGTGGAGGAACCATATCAAGAACCTGCACAGTCAGCTGTAAAGGAAACACTCACAACATTTTAAAGAAAACTTAATGATCAGAAATTACTGCGACGACTCATGAACAGCTCAGCTTTACACTGTGAATCTGTTAATCAGTTGATAACTAATAATAACCTGGTCAGAAATATCAAGTTTTTATTTAAGTTTTCTAATTAAACACACCAATGTATTAACCCAACAACAGCAATATTAATGATAATAATAATAATAATAATAATAATAATAATAACAGTTCTGTCCTCTCTGGTCAGTGTAAAGCATTAATATGTGAGATGGTACAGGGTTATACTCAGCAGCTACGAGATAGTCCACTAGACTGTCCACGGTGTAAGTGTGTTGTGTATGATCAGAGACAGAGGGATGACCACTCAATAGAGAAAAGATTATTTTATTTTGAAACACTGAGCATTAAACATAAGCCCTATTCAGATAGGATTAAATGTACATGGGGTCCTGGAGTAGCTTCTTATCTTCCAGGTGCTACTCTGATTTGTCCAGATCAGCCATGTCTGTGTTTTCTCTGTTCTCTGAAAATTACAGACTCTTCTTACATCGTGTTCATCTCATCACCTTCCCCAGGTATTAAACACTTCCTGGATCACCAAATGAAGAAGTGGTACTTCTAGAAGTACCACATCAAAACATTTTGATCTTGAATTGTGTTTTCAAATTGTTGTTGAAACCCTAAACTAAACTAAGGGCCAGTGTCTGGTCTCTGCAGCAGGGTCAGTCTGTGACAAATGACCGCATGATGCTTTGTGGAACCTTGTTCCTCTTGTGGTCATTTTATTTCTGTCCAGGTTTTATAGTAGCTTTATCAATGAGGAGATGTTGCCCTGATAAAATAATCCAGTCCCAATAGAGGCTGTAGTCACATGATGAGATTCTGGACTGTGATTAGTCAGATGGAGAGAATAGCTTTAGACTGAGACGGAAGATATTTATCAGTCATGTATCATATTAATCAAATAAATTAAATGCTTTTTGTTAATTCTTTATATACATATAAATTGAGGGAAATTATATATTTTTAATAATAATGTTTGTATGCAGAATAATATGAATATAACCTGAACGTATCTGCTATAAGTTAAATCATTAAATACAGGCCAGAGGTCACACAGGTACACAATTTTTTATTATATTGAGATGAAATGCAGAAAAATATTCACATAAATCATAACTACAGGAAATTGTGAATTTATACTTAGAAAATCTATTAAAATTAAATGAATAAAAAGTAAGTAAAATAATTTTGTGTGTTTACATTTTGTGCTAAAATCACTGTCATACAAGCTTTTATCTGTTTTATTATTATTATTATTATTAATAATAATTAAATTCATTTATATTTGTATAGCACTTTTAACAATTTAAGATTTTAAAGATTTAAAATTAATGAATTAATTCCAAAGCCATGAAATAAAAGGTTTTCCACACAGAACCGTCACCAACAGCACTGAGCAAACAACGAGACTCCAACCAGGTCTGGAGAGCAGAGGAGGTCACACTGAGAACTCAGAACATTCTGAGCTCAGGAGTGGGGTGTATAGCTCAACAGAGAAAGACAGAGAGAGAGAGAGAAAGATATTAAGTATGATTCTGATCATGTGATGTTTAAGACAATGTAGATTATGTGTAAAGTGCAGGCAGGGACTCCGGCAAGACTAGCTATGACATCATAACTAAAAGGGAGAGCCAGAAGGTCACAGACATGAAGGCTTCCCGGGACATAAAGCGTCCAACCACTTCACAGTCAGTGACCTGAGTGACTTGTGAGGGTGGTAAGATGACAGCATCCAACACATCCCAGTCACCAAACACTCTATGACCATGAACCTTCAGATCTGCTCCTTTACCTAAGAGAAACACTATCCAGTTCAGTTGATACTCTAAGGTGCAGTGAAATGTTGACTCTGAGTAATCAGTTGCATGCTGTGGGCTCAGACACTGATCTGATCATGGATGATAATTCTGGGAGATTATTGATAAATAAATGTGTGTTTAACATGGTGATGTGACAGAGTGTATATCTATCTATCTAAATGAGACACATTTTAAAGGAGATGAGATACTCTGAGATAGAATCCCTCTGTGGAAGTGTGACTATATTTTCTATATTTAATCTGAATGCTAGAAGGAGATCCTGAGAAATCTAATGCATTTAATGGCTGTGCATTCACTATTATTATTATTATTATTATTATTATTATTATTATTATTATGTATATTTATGTAGTGTTTGGAATATTCAAAAGATAAATACTGAATAACTGGAGCAGTTTTCAATTATTAACTAATTGTTATTCATTTTAAATTTATTTTAAATTACACATGGTGTATAAATGTAAAGAAATGCACGTAGACCATTTAAAACTATATTAATGTTAATATGAAAGAAATTAATCGTGTATTATCACTTATTAAGATAATATGTATACATAAATTATTTTTTAAAAGAATTAAATATCACAAAATGAAGCAATAAATCGATATTACTGCAGTATTTCTTTATTGGTTCATTATTATTATTATTATTATTATTATTATTATTATAATACCTCGTTTGTCCTGCGCATGCGCAAATAGACTTCGGCGAGGGTTACGCGTCACTTCCGGCTTCGTTTTTGAAATTTCTGACTTAAACCAGTGCGCTAACGTGTTAGTATTTTTTTTTATTATTATTATTTAAAATAAAATAAAATATATTACTTTTTTTTACCCTGTGAGCGGTGTGATGGACATTCAAGGTGAGTGAAATGTGTTTGAGTTTATTTCAGCGCGAAATGTGAGTGTATTTTCAGAAGTGTAAGTAGCCGCTGTTAGCATTAGCATGAAGTTGTGTGCTAGCCTGTTTGCTAGCTGATAAAAATATATTCTGGAGTCGTCAGGTTTAGTTTTATTTATTTATAACACGTGTTTATTATTTAATACAGGTTAGAAAGAAAGCTGGGGCAGAATTAGGGGTAATCCTGTACTGTTATCCTGAAATACTTAAGTAGTGCTAAAAGTGGAAATATTTAGTGTATTTCTTTCCAACAGTTTTAGACTGATGTGTTTTTTCAGTCAGTGGCCTGGTGAATTTGTGTAAATGTATTTAGAGAGAGAGAGCGTGTGTGTGCGCGCGCGCGCGCTTTCTAATAATTATAAGTAAAAAGTTATACATTTGCAGATAAATAAATAATAGCTGTATATGTGCTAGGGAAACTCAGTTAATACACACACACGTACATACACCTGTAAATTGGCTTGGTAGAATTTAAACAAATTAAGCCTTATTCGTTCTCAGGTATGGAGCCAATGTCTTTGGGTTCTCCATCGTCCCCGAAGCCGGTGGGCGGAGCTCAGTTCCTCCCTGGGTTCCTGATGGGTGACCTGCCTGCTCCTGCTACTCCACAGCCCAGACCCCTGAGCTTGGGTGTGGGTGGAGCAGAGACCAGAGCCCTGTCGCTCACAGGTTTCAGTAACAATACTACTAATAATAGTAAAAGTAATAATGACAACAAAACAACAATACTTGTATTGGTGCTCAACATTATTTAAACTGTTATACCTGTTGTAGGTGTATCAGGAGGTTCTCCTCCTCAGCCTGTTGTTCCTACTCCTAAAGATAAAAGCGGAGCACCTCCAGTGAGGAGTATCTATGATGACCTGTCCAGTCCTGTGGTTGGGTTCTCCCCTCTCGCATCACGCAAACAGGTCACACACACGCACAAACAGAATTTTCTTACTCTCACCATCACACCATACACTGCAGTATTCACACCTGTGTGTGTGTGTGTGTGTGTGTGTGTGTAGGTGTACTCTGTGACACACACACCTTTGGCTGGTGTGGCTGCAACTCCAGGATCCGGTGAGAAATGGTCACATGACCCTCTTGCTTTTTTCATCAGGAGTGGTGGCAAGTGGCTTAGCATCTTAGTTTAGATTTTAATGTGGGCGTGTCTTTAAATCTACATATAGATCCATAATACATGAGGTGCAGCTTGAGGATTAGATTGGAATTTTGGTCAACGCATGAACATTATAATACATCATCGTTTTTATATAAGAACACTAAGATACATTAAAATAAAAACAGCTCCCAGACATTCCACGTTTCTGTAAATTAATTTAGAATTGAAAATGGGTGTGTCTCTGAATTCAGAAATAGAAAGGGGGTTAGTCTTTGAGTCGGACCTCCTTGATGTTTGTCAGCGTGTCTTAGAGATCATGTATGCAAATGATTGTTAGAATAGGCATGTGTAGAAGTTTTGCGTTAGAATTTTGGCATGTCTTTGTGTTCAAGGCTGTGTGTTAAATCAGTTTTCATTAAAATATAAGTACATAAACCTTCAAGACACTCCAATACACTCTCATGAATATGTGTATTCGAATACACGCCCACTCTAATGTCCTGTGGGATTACAGTAAGGGAAAAAAGTATTTGATCCCCTGCTGATTTTGTACATTTTCCCACTGACACAGAAATGATCAGTCTGTAATTTTAATGGTAGGTTTATCTGAACAGTGAGAGACAGAATAACAACAAAAAAATCCAGGAAAACACATTTCAGAAAAGTTCTACATTGATTTGCATTTTATTGAGTGAAATAAGTATTTGACCCCTTTGCAAAACATGACTTAGTACTTGGTGCCAAACCCTTGTTGGCAATCACAGACGTCAGACATTTCTTGTAGTTGGCCACCAGGTTTGCACACATCTCACATCTCAAGGAATTTGGGCCCACTCCTCTCTGCAGATCCTCTCCAAGTCATTAAGGTTTTGTGGCTGACCCTTCAGCTCCCTCCACAGATTTTCTATGGGATTAAGGTCTGGAGACTGGCTAGGCCACTACAGGACCTTCATGTGCTTCTTTTTGAACCACTCCTTTGTTGCCTTGGCCGTGTGTTTTGGGTCATTGTCAGGGTGGAATATCCATCCACGACCCATTTTCAATGCCCTGGCTGAGGGAAGGAGGTTCTCACTCAAGATTTGATGGTCCATGGCTCCGTCCATCGTCCCTTTGATGCGGTGCGGTTGTCTTGTCCCCTTAGCAGAAAAACTCCCCCAAAGCATAATGTTTCCACCTCCATGTTTGACGGTGGGGATGGTCTTCTTGGGGTCATAGGCAGCGTTCCTCCTCCTCCAAACACGGCGAGTTGAGTTGATGCCAAAGAGCTGGATTTTGGTCTCATTTGACCACAACACTTTCACCCAGTTCTCCTCTGAATCATTCAGATGTTCACTGGCAAACTTCAGATGGTCCTGTACATGTGCTTTCTTTAGCAGGGGGACCTTGCGGGCGCTACTGGATTTCAGTCTTTCACGGCGTAGTGTGTTACCAATTGTTTTCTTGGTGACTGTGGTCCCAGCTGCCTTGAGATCATTGACAAAATCCTCCAGTGTAATTCTGGGCTGATTCCTCGCCGTTCTCATGATCATTGAAACTCCATGAGGTGAGATCTTGCATGGAGCTCCAGACCGAGGAAGATCGACAGTCCTTTTGTGTTTCTTCCATTTCGAATAATCGCACCAACTGTTGTCACCTTCTCACCAAGCTGCTTGACGATGGTCTTGTAGCTCATTCCAGCCTTGTGTAGGTCTACAATCTTGTCCCTGACATCCATGGACAGCTCTTTGGTCTTGACCATGATGGAGAGTTTGGAATCTGATTGATTGCTTCCTTCTGTGGACAGGTGTCTTTCATACAGGTAAGGAGCTGAGATTAAGAGCACTCCCCGAGAGTGCTCCTACTGTAATCTCAGCTCCTTACCTGTATAAAAGACACCTGGGAGACAGAAATCTTTCTGATTGATAGGGGATCAAATACTTATTTCACTCAATAAAATACAAATCAATGTAGAACTTTTCTGAAATGTGTTTTTCTGGATTTTGTTGTTATTCTGTCTCTCACTGTTCACATAAACCTACCATTAAAATTACAGACTGATCATTTCTGTGTCAGTGGGCAAACGTACAAAATCAGCAGGGGATCAAATCATTTTTTCCCTCACTGTAGTTCTGAAGCTGTATCGCAAATTACAGGAGAATAGAGTCTTGAGGATTAAAAACGTGTTTAATTTTTTGTAAGAGTTCAAAGAGACACCCGTGTGTGTGTGTGTGTGTGTGTGTGTGTGTGTGTAGTAGGCAGTGTGTTTAGCCCTACCTCTTTAGGACACGTGAAGAATGCCTTATCACCTGCACAGGTAGACCCGTTCTTCACTCAGGGAGATGCTCTTTCCTCTGAGGACCAGCTCGATGAGACCTGGGTCACTGTCTTCGGGTAAGTATGTGAAGCCCTGCCTTTATGCAGGTAAAGTATGAAATCCTGGGTGTGGTTATGCAAATGGAGAACTTGCATGTGACTTCCTGCAGGTTTCCTCCAGCCTCTGCGTCCTACATCCTGCTGCAGTTTGCTCAGTATGGGAACATCCTCAAACATGTAGTGAGTAACAAGGGTATAGATATGTAGTTTAGTATATAGTTTACTATATACTACTAACACTAGTTTCTCTAACTCTGTGTGTGTGTACACAGATGTCTAACTCAGGAAACTGGATGCACATTCAATATCAGTCCAAACTGCAGGCCAGGAAAGCGCTCAGTAAAGATGGCAAGATATTTGGAGATGCCATCATGATCGGAGTCAAGCCTTGTATTGATAAGGTACACACACACACACACACACACACACACACACATGCAACAGAAATATGTGTTTGTAAGTAAGTCGTGTGTGTATGTGTGTACAGTGTGTGATGGAGTCCTCAGAGCGGAGCAGTGCTGCAGTATTCACTCCTCCAGTGAAGAACAGTATCAATGTGGCTTTAATCTCCACACCACGATCATCCATGAGACCCCTCAGCACACCCCTCACACACACCAATGCTGAATATCAGGTACACACTCTTGCACACGCACACAGATACACAGTGATCAATGCCATGCTTGTTTTATGTGTAGTTCCTTCTCATCCTGTCATATCCACCCTCTTATTAAATATGTACAGAAACATTAAGGAAGGAAAACGCAGCTTGGAAGGTAGTAGCAGTAATTGTTGGTATCTCAGGTTAGTTCAGATAGCTATCCTGAGAAACCTTGAGAGGAACCAGACTGAATAGAGAACCTCATCCTCATCTTAGAGACACCAGAGAGTGGGATTATCACATGACGTCTCGTTTATTGAACTGTCCACTGATGGAAACAATTGATGTCCAAATCCATCAGCATGGTTTTCTCAGTAGTTCTGATGACTTCTGAGATCCCATGTATCTAGATGTACTCCAGAAGTAGCAGTGAACACCTCCAAGTGATGAGACTCCACCCAGACGTAGGGCAGTTTTATGGATCAGGCAGGTCCAGAGAGCAGAAGCAGTCAGGAACTCTGGTATCTCAGGAGTAGCATGTTTAGCTTGACAGAGTACTAGTAAGTGCTTTAGATGAAAGAGATCTTCTATTTAACAATCCTAGCTTCAGATCAAAGGTTCTGGCTGTGTGTCCACTATGATCTAATCAGTTTACTAAAACAATTTGTTTTTAGCTCAGGGAACAGACACATAGTCTCTATATTGTGACTGCTCTAATTATTCATGAAGCCCACAGTGTTCTCGTAGCACCACCTGGACATCCAGCAGTTCAGTGACCATAACCTGCTGTAAGCTACATCACATTTCTGGCCCTTATCCAGAGCGACTTATATTTATCTCATTTGTACAACTGAGCAGTTGAGCGTTAAAGGCCTTGCTCAGAAGACCACCAGTGGCAGCTTGATGGTCCTGAGACTTGAACTCGCAACAGGGCAATAGGGCAGCTTCTTCCAGCTGTCGTGTGTTCAGGAGGTGAAATGCTGCTCAGGTCTGCTGATGGATTTGACCAGTCTCCAACCTTTCTTTTTTTTCCCTGATAAAGTCCTCGTTAAGTTGGTCTTGTGTTTTGGATCATTGTCTTCATGCATTTACATTGTGTATACTTCATGTGTATTCTGGTGACATCACATGCACGTAGCTGTGCCCTTCCAAAAGTATTGGCACCCTGTCTGTCCACGTACCTCCAAAAGTATTGGCACCCTGTCTGTCCACGTACCTCCAAAAGTATTGGATGTTAGAGCTACATGCTCCATCAAGCCAACAACGACGTTTGTTGTGACAAACTTCAAAAATCTAGTTCATCTCTTATTGTGTGTGTGTGTAGGTCGTGTCAGACAAAGGGACCCCGCGGAAAGATGACAGCTTTGTGTCCAAAGCAATGGAGTACATGTTCGGTTGGTGATGGAGGTGTGAGACAGATGATGTCACCAGGCGAGTGGACGAAGGAGGTGTAAGACAGGTCACACAGAGCACTTTAGTGAACGCTGGATCTTGATAAATGGACACACACACACACACACAGTTGTGTAAGATGATGGATGGCTGTTATGTCCTTAATCCTGCTGTTCAGAGAACACTCAGAGATATCTAATCACAGATATAATCACCCCATCAATGATCCTTTTAATTATCTGTAAAAGATCTGTTTTTAAACACATTTACATTCACACTCTTGTATTTTGTATCCTCTTTCAATTCTGTACTGATGTTGTGTAAATAAATATCACTTCCTCTAACCAGTTTGTGAGAGACTTCAGTGACTGGAAGAGACTAGCGGTTACTACACTGAGTGACCATCACTTCCCCACTCTGCTCCTTGTTCTTGGACTGGATGATTGATATATTATAAAATAATTCTTTATTATTGCCATTTATACATTACAGTACAGTGTCATTTTATCTTTACATATCCCATCTGTGGAGGTTGATGCAGCACCCTGGAGCAGAAGGGGTTAAGGGCCTTGCTCAGGGGCCCGGCGATGGCAGCTTGATGGGGCTGGGGCTTTAATCCTGACTTTCAGATCAACAACGCAGAGCCTTAACCACTCGAGTCACTACTGTGTCTTAATATTTACACATTTAGATCTGTAGCTTTACTACATGTAACAGAAATGCATGTCTTATTTTTAGTTCTTACATTTTAACATTTTGATTGACCTTTATTAAATATTTTTAGCCTTTTATTCTATTAAAATAAAAAGTGTTTCTAAAAATGTGGTTGCTACTTGTACACAAATGTTCATCTCTAACACTGCAGAATATGACCTTGACAAAAAAACCTGCATTATTATAAGTCATAAGCAAATAATCTTTCCTAATATATTTTCAAGAAATAGTGATTTTCATCGAACTTCTAGATTCCAGAGATTGATCCCATGGCATGTGACTGTCATTTACTGGAGGGGTTTGGTGGTAGTTTAGTGGTTAAGGTGTTGGACTAAGGTTATAAGTTCGAATCCCAGGTCCACCAAGCTGCGACCTCAAGGCCCTCAATTGCTCAGAAATATAAAATGACATAAATTGTAAGTTGCTCTGGACAAGGGCATCTCCCAAATGCCAAATATTTAAATATGTGGATTTTGCGAAATGCAAACACTGTTCTAAATCCCACTGGTTCATCATTCCCATTTAACTTGTACAAGTTCCCACCCTCCTGGTCACATGCTTTACTCATATGGATGATAAAGTATAACTTTAGATGTAACTGGGTTTTTTTTCCCAGAAGGTGTTGCTCACTAAAGGTTATATTCAGGTCATGTAGATACCTTAAAACAGGTCAATAAAAATTTGAATGTCAAACTAAATTAGTGGTATTTAAAGTAGTATGGAAGGAGAGCCTCTTGAGCTAAAGATCAGCTAGATCAGCGTGTTTCTCAAACCTAAATGAAGATAACGAAAACAAGCCGAGATTTTTATTTAATGCTGTAGCAGAATGAACTGTGAATAAAATCAGCAGGAAAACATCAATAGGAATTAATTACTGGAAAATTGAAGATATCAGGCAAAAAAAAAACTGGACTATGAAATTAAAATCTGACAATCTGATAGTCAGTATATAACAACAATATAAAAGTGTTTAAATGGTTAGATTACTATATTTTAAATCAGTTTGTAGAATGTTTAACTCTCCTTCAAGGTTTTTTACAAATTTCTTCTTTACATTCACAAACTTGTGTAATAGATCACTTATCTACATGTTTCTTCAACCAGATCATAACTAAGCATTTAAACCTCTTCTAAAAATCATCAGTTATGTTCATAGGAATAACATTCACCAGGATTTGGGCCTCAGCATAGCACAGAGACAGCACTGGTTAAAGTGGTCAGTGGTCAGGGTTATATAATCTAGCCACATTTTTTAAATGAAAGAATGTTATCTTAAAAATATTATATTGTGTGAGCTATAAATAAAAGACTGGAGACAGTTATTACACCAAGGTCTTTTCCTTCTGCCCATGATGAAACAGAAACACCATCCAGGGTTACTCTGACCAGTTTAAATGTAGTTTATCTGTATAGTGCTTTTAATCTCAGACTTCTTACTTCTTCTAATATTATCTACAGTTAATAGTTTCAACAGTTTCCTTAAATGATGTTGTTGCTTGACATTAACTTTAGACACTACTGTCTTAAGCTCGACTAAACAAATGTGTCTTCAGCCTAGACTTAAACACTGAGACTGTGTCTGAATCCCCAACACTAATCTGAAGGCTGTTCCATAACTGTGGGGCTTTGAAAGAGAAAGCTCCGCCCCCTGCTGTAGCCTCTAATACTTGAGGTACTACCAAGTAACCAGCACCCTTTGATCGGAGTAGGCGTGGCGGATCATAAAAGACTAAAAGATCGCTCAGGTACTGCGGCGCGAGACCATTTAGTGCTTTATAGGTCAGTAACAGTATTTTATAATCAATGTGAAATTTGACTGGGAGCCAATGTAGTGTGGATAAAATAGGAGTGATGTGTTCATATCTTCTGGTTCTAGTTAGGACTCTAGCTGCTGCATTCTGGACTAACTGGAGCTTGTTTCTGCTCCTACTGGAACATCCAGACAGTAAGACATTACAATAATCCAACCTAAAAGTTGACTGGAGTCAATAATCACACCAAGGTGTTTTACTGCTGTGCATGATGAAGCAGGAAGACCATCCACTGTTACTCTGTAATCAGAAAGGCTCATGTACACTGATCAGGCATAACATTATGACCACCTGCCTAATATTGTGTTGGTCCCCCTTTTGCTGCCCAAACAGCCCTGACCCATCGAGGCATGGACTCCACTAGATCCTTGAAGGTATGCTGTGGGATCTGGCACCAAGATGTTAGTAGTAGATCCTTTAAGTCCTGTAAACTTTACACTGAAAACTGATACTTTTGATAGATACTGACCACTGCAGACCGGGAACACCCCACAAGAGCTGCAGTTTTGGAGATGCTCTGATCCAGTGGTCTAGCCATCACAATTTGGCCCTTTTGGTCAAACTCACTCAAATCCATTTTTCCTGCTTCTAACATCAACTTTGAGGACAAAATGTTGACTTGCTGCCTGATATATCCCACCCACTAACAGGTGCCATGATGAGGAGATCATCAGACTTATTCACTTCACCGGTCAGTGCTCACAGTGTTATAGCTGATCGGTGTATGTAACTACATCCAGACAGACTAGCTTCATTTAATGCTACATATGATCGCTACATACGTTTCTGTTAAACGCAGTACATTAAACTCCTGGTCAGTAGTAGCTTCATTAACAAATTGTGCTTTAGATAAATGAGATCTAATAAAAAATGTTGGTGTAAAGTGGAAAGCCCTCTCCTGATTCAGGTCTTGACTGATGGTCATCAGGTTGTAGACATAACAGAGGTAACAGCCGCTGCTTGACTTTACAGAATACAGTTATAGAAGAGTAATGATTTATAACAACACTTTGTGGTGTTTATTTCTAATATCATCTCAGGGAGTCTTTCCCTGTTATCATCACCCCTGGCTTGCTCATTTGGGATAAATTCAAATCAAAAATTTATATCAATTTATATCAATCTTTCAATAATCATAAGAATGTCCATTGTTAAAAGTGCTACACAATTAAAACTGAATTGATTTGAAACTCATGACCAGGAGGGTTGGAACTTCTTCAGTGTGCAAACATTATATAGAAAGATTATATATTTATGTTTACATATTTATTTATTTTAACCATTGCCCCCAATAAGCTGTTCAGTACCTCAGCTCATGCTAGCTTAGCATACAGAAAGCAAAATATTATAATTCATATTAGTAGAGAAGCATGTGACCAGGAGGGTGGGAACTTGTACTTATTTAAAGGGGAATGATGAACCAGTGGGATTTAGAACAGGTTCACGCTCAGAGACTAATTTCATACAGTAGAGTTTAACACTGAAGGTAAGTTCTTTCGGATACGTTTGCAGTGGATATGACAGAATGCGTTTAGCTCTTACTTAAATAAAACAATGTAAGGCTAGGTCTGAGCAGCAGCATCAGCAAAGCTTTCCCAGTTTTCCATCTGATGGAGCTGCTGTATTCAATTTCAGAATTATGAAGATGCTGTTTGTGACTCTGGCTCTAGCCCTTCTGCTGACCAGTGGTGAGTGACTCTGAGCTTCAATTCCATTTAAAGTCAAGGCCTATTATCTTGACTCTGGAACTGGTTCAAAACAAAAACTTGAAAACTTAAACCTTCAATTCAAGTGAGTTTTGCAAAGATTATTCATATTCACATCTAATACAATTAGACAGATTTCTTCTTGGGTTCAGGAAAGAAAAAATGTCAGCTCAAAATCAGGAAAAATCCTACTAAATTTGACATAAAAGGAAACACTGTATCTCTAAAACATTTCCTGTGTCTGGTGTCCACAGGTCCTGCCCTTCAATGTCACAAGTGTACTCCAGATGGAAAATGTTCTATTGAAACCTGCAAGAGTTTCTAGTCAAGACACATGTATTGCCACAAGGGTGCTTACCATCAAAGGTATGTCTAACGTTATACTGGAAGATTTTATTGTTTTCTTCATTAATAGGTTCTTTTGTTGGAAAGAAATGCTTAACATGGACTGAGTGTTTGCAGTACCAAAAATATAGTAATTGGCCAGCTGCATGCTGTGGGACGGATCTCTGCAATAATGTAGTTCCATGAAAATCTCGTAGTAAAGATCACTTGATGTGATTTACAGTAATGCAGTTTTACCTGTCGATCCTGAAGTCTGCAGTTTTACCTGTACATGTGCAGTAAATTACTGTGAAAGTGATGTGCTGTAGAAATAAAATCTTTTCAGCAAACACACAACAACTCATGAAAGCACCAATATACAGTAAATAACTAATATATTAACTGCAGATCTCTAAAATTCACTACACATTAGTCAATTTGCAAGAACAATTCTGTCTTTAATAAATTCATAAATGACAATCATACTCAAGATCCTTTCAAAACACAGAGCACTGAGAAAAAATGAAATCTTTTCCTTCAGGAAATTCAGTGATATGAGAAATACTGAAAAAGTTTCCTGAACCTGCATCATCTGTTGCTTCCCTGCCATTCAGTTATCCGCATTTGTCAGAGCACCTCATCTTGACAAAACCATTCAATCATTCAATCATTTATTTTTATAGCTTGTTTGATATTAGACATTCTCAAGATATGTGAGATAAAATTCCATAGGTGTTAACAAGAACGTATTAGGATCCACTCACAACAGAGGTCACACTCTAACATCTGGATTAAATATAGAAAATATAGTCAAATTTCCACAGTATGACGCTATCTCAGAACATTATCTTGTCTCATTTAAAATGTTAAATCTTAGACATGATATACTGTATGCACTTTGCTGCGTTACTGTGATAAACATACATTTACATCAGAGAGGTTATTCAATTGTCTCCCAGAATTATCATCCATGATTGAATCAACATCTGACCCCACAGAGGCTCAGGAGGAGCTTCATCCCTCAAGCATTCAGAGTCCTCAGTGTTTGTCTTAGAGATCCCTCAGGATTCCGTACAGACTAATTTACTTTTTTGTAATTCTGCAGACTGCCCTTCCCTGTTATTAAATGTAACTCACTTGCTAATGAAATACACCACTTTCTATTGTTATATTTGTACATTTTAACCTTTTCTTATGAAAATAAGTGCTTTTAAAACATAGTTACTACTAGCACACAACTGTTCATCTGTTGTTTTTCCCTTTATTGCCAACAATACTGTTCTTTATTGCTGCTAATTGCATTTTTATTGTTATAATACAGTTAAAGTTCCCAAATACTCCTCATGTAGAATTTGTTTATTTAGGTCTTGACTTGAAGAAACTCAAGACTATATGGTGAAGAACATCACTGGTGTAAATACATATTTTCCCATACACATTGATAATAAACATAACGTCATGCACCTGGTCCTGATCTCAGAGCCTCACAATTGGTTTACTTTGTTAAACATAACAAACTTAAAATCTTTAAAAGCCTTTGTGATGTGATGTGATACGAAATATAATATTTACATTTACATTTATGGCATTTGGCAATCAATAAATACATCCTGATACTAGTTCACTAAGCCATGGTCTAAGAGTACTAGATCCGTTACTTACATATTTCTTTAAACAGCTATTACCAGTAGCAACTGAACTTATTAGGAATAACTGTATTTATCTAGGAATAACCTATAATTAATTCACAAATCATGCTGATACTCATATTTACAAGATATAGAGTTAGGCCTTTAGTCACCTTTCCTGAACAAATATTTACATGTAAAATTTATTTTTCACCTTACTTCCTCAAGCTAATTGTTCAGTACATGATCTAATGCTAAGTTTAACAACTGGAAAGTGAAATATTATAATTTATATATAGCCCAGTGGGATAGCTGGGATTTTGTTTTTTGTTTCTTTTCTATTTTGTTTATATGTTACAATGAGTTATGTCAAAATGCATATTCCGTATTAGGGTGTTTATTTCGCCACTGCCAAGTATTTATTTAAATGTTTATTTTATTATTTATTTTGGGGGTTATTTATCCAATCACCTGAAGAGGTCATGGGGTAGGCGGAGGAGCCACGAGGGAAGAACCGGAGCTGATGTATTGAGCGGATGTGTAAATTAGCATCATTTCGTCTAGAAGGGCAACTAACTAATTTATACTGATATACACTATATTGCCAAAAGTATTCGCTCACCCATCCAAATAATCAGAATCAGGTGTTCCAATCACTTCCATGGCCACAGGTGTATAAAATCAAGCACCTAGGCATGCAGACTGTTTTTACAAACATTTGTGAAAGAATGGGTCGCTCTCAGGAGCTCAGTGAATTCCAGCGTGGAACTGTGATAGGATGCCACCTGTGCAACAAATCCAGTCGTGAAATTTCCTCGCTCCTAAATATTCCACAGTCAACTGTCAGCTGTATTATAAGAACGTGGAAGTGTTTGGGAACGACAGCAACTCAGCCACGAAGTGGTAGGCCACGTAAACTGACGGAGCGGGGTCAGCGGATGCTGAGGCGCATAGTGCGAAGAGGTCGCCAACTTTCTGCAGAGTCAATCGCTACAGACCTCCAAACTTCATGTGACCTTCAGATTAGCTCAAGAACAGTGCGCAGAGAGCTTCATGGAATGGGTTTCCATGGCCGAGCAGCTGCATCCAAGCCATACATCACCAAGTGCAATGCAAAGCGTCGGATGCAGTGGTGTAAAGCACGCCGCCACTGGACTCTAGAGCAGTGGAGACGCGTTCTCTGGAGTGACGAATCGCGCTTCTCCATCTGGCAATCTGATGGACGAGTCTGGGTTTGGCGGTTGCCAGGAGAATGGTACTTGTCTGACTGCATTGTGCCAAGTGTAAAGTTTGGTGGAGGGGGGATTATGGTGTGGGGTTGTTTTTCAGGAGCTGGGCTTGGCCCCTTAGTTCCAGTGAAAGGAACTCTGAATGCTTCAGCATACCAAGACATTTTGGACAATTCCATGCTCCCAACTTTGTGGGAACAGTTTGGAGCTGGCCCCTTCCTCTTCCAACATGACTGTGCACCAGTGACCAAAGCAAGGTCCATAAAGACATGGATGACAGAGTCTGGTGTGGATGAACTTGACTGGCCTGCACAGAGTCCTGACCTCAACCCGATAGAACACCTTTGGGATGAATTAGAGTGGAGACTGAGAGCCAGGCCTTCTCGTCCAACATCAGTGTGTGACCTCACAAATGCGCTTCTGGAAGAATGGTCAAAAATTCCCATAAACACACTCCTAAACCTTGTGGACAGCCTTCCCAGAAGAGTTGAAGCTGTTATAGCTGCAAAGGGTGGACCGACGTCATATTGAACCCTATGGATTAGGAATGGGATGTCACTTAAGTTCATATGCGAGTCAAGGCAGGTGAGCGAATACTTTTGGCAATATAGTGTATATGTGAGAGGAAGATTCCAACTGAAATTTCATATAACTATCGTTAGCAGTAGCATTAGCATCATTAGCATTGTGAGGATATCAGCATGTTCCTGAGTGGCACAGTGCATCACCTCATCAGACTCTTGTGGTGGACGGTGATATTTTACATTTCCCAAATACAGGATTGAATGCCACTGGAGGTATTTTTTATTTTATTTTATTTTATTTTGAAGGTTGCAACCTGGGTAAAACATTGAAAATGTTGAGTGGTGGTTTGAGAGAACTATCACTGGTTTTGACACTGAAATGTTTAATATGTTGAGTATGGAAAGTGTAATTGCTTGAATTTATTTGAATCTTTGTTGATCAAGTATTGTCAGGAAGAACTGGGACAATTTCCTTACCACCAGAGGGGGCTATACCTTGTGGAATGTCATGTGTCCAGTCAGCTGTTTCTAATTTGCTCCTAATGTGTGACCTTATTTATGCCTGCCCTCTCGTGTGCGTCATTGTTAAGTCATTGTTTGTTGTTGTGTTTGGTTCCTTGAGGTTGTATCAAGTTTTTCTAGATTTTGTCTTTGTTTTCAGTGATGCCTTCAGATATTTGAGTTTTGTTTAATTCATGTTATGTTTGTGTTTCTTTTTGTTAATAAAACACAAGGACTGCACTTGGGCCTGACCTGCTGCATCCCTCCAAATCGTGACAAGTATATTGTTGTGAATACCTGTTATTGGGGTGGGTTTAATCTTTTGGGTCTTAAGGAATTGGAAAGGGGTTGATACAGGGAACAGTGTTACTAGTATATTATTTTGTTTAAATTGTAGGAAAATAAAGGTAAGGAAACCAAAGGAGTAATACCAATTAAAGGTTATAAGATATTTAGATAGATAGATAGATAGATAGATAGATAGATAGATAGATAGATAGATAGATAGATAGATACTTTATTGGTCCTGAAGGAAATTCCAGATATACAACAGCAACAGAGACAGTAAGACAAAGACAGGTGGCACACTGTATAACTTTCAAATAGTCAGTACACAGGGTCATGTGATAACTGACCAGAAGTTACTAGTGCAATGCTAAGAACAAAAACTACAAGATATATAAGAAGCATATAAATACAGTATATAAATCGCAATTTAAAAAAACGCAGGGGGGTTTGGGGGTGCATGAATAAGAGAAATGAGGTTAATTGCAGTAGAGCAATTTTATGTTACAAGTAACCGTGCTGCAAATGGTAATATTTGTACAAATACCTAAGTAATTGTGCAAAGAGCAGCATGAAAGTGACAGTGAAACTGGGTCTGTTTGTAATGGCAAGATATGTAATCGTGAGAGTAACTGAGCAGACCCTGAATCTAACAGATGAGAGAGATCTACACATAACACCGTGATGTATATAGCAGACAAGCCTTCGCCTAGATTTCCCAGTCCACATTACCATGTCCCTGTAGAGAGGTGTTGAAGAGCCTAATGGAGATCCTCAGGGCTGTGTGCTCAGTCCACTGCTGTTCACTCTGCTGACTCATGACTGTGCAGCAATGCACAGATCCAACCACATCATCAAGTTCTCCGATGACACGACCGTGGTGGGTCTCATCAGCAAGAATGACGAGTCAGCATACAGAGAGGAGGTGCAACATCTAACAGCCTGGTGCAGAGTCAACAACCTCTCTCTGAACGTCGACAAGACTAAAGAGATGGTTGTTGACTTCAGGAGAGCACAGAGTGACCATTCTCCACTCAACATCGACAGATCCTCTGAGGAGATCATCAAGAGCATCAAATTCCTTGGTGTTCATCTGGCAGAGAACTTCACCTGGTCACTCAACACCAGCTCCATCACCAGGAAAGCCCAGCAGCGCCTCTACTTCCTGAGGAGGCTGAGGAAAGCCCATCTCCCTCCCCCATCCTGACTGTGTTCTACAGAGGGACCATGGAGAGCGTCCTGAGCAGCTGCATCACTGCCTGGTTTGGGAACTGGACCGTCTCAGATCACAAGACCCTTCAGGGGACAGTGAGGACAGCTGAGATCATCATCAGAGTCTCTCTCCCCTCTATCACAGACATTTACACCACACACTGCATCTGCAGAGCTAACAGCATTGTGGATGATCCCACACACCCCTCACACACACACTTACACACCCCACACACCCCTCACACACACTCTTACACACCCCTCACACACACTCTTACACACCCCACACACCCCTCACACACACTCTTACACACCCCACACACCCCTCACACACACTCTTACACACCCCACACACCCCTCACACACACTCTTACACACCCCACACACCCCTCACACACACTCTTACACACCCCACACACACACTCTTACACACCCCACACACCCCTCACACACACTCTTACACACCCCTCACACACACTCTTACACACCCCTCACACACACTCTTACACACCCCACACACCCCTCACACACACTCTTACACACCCCACACACCCCTCAAGCTGGGGAACAATAGTCTGCTTCGGGTGGGGAAGAAAGGAAAAATGGGGAAGGAAGAAAAAAGAGAAAAAAGAAGAAAAGAAAGGAAGAAAGCAAAGGAGAGACAGAGTGCCATGTGTGATTTATATGCGCCTGTTTTGTAAATGTTTTTTAAAATGTGCTTTTTTTTACAAAAAAATCACAAATAATTCAAGTCCCCCTCCCATCACACCAAACTGGTTCAAAACCCACCTCAGATAAGGATTAAATTAATTAATATAATTTAATTCAGTTTAGAAATGGCAACTGTTAGTCTAGAAACATTCCTGCTGTCAAAATGAGTCAAGTTCTAACTCCTGTGTAGTTAGTTGACTTTGATTATTTAATTATATGCAGAATATGGCTTCTCAGTATGACCTACTATTAGAAATATTGTCTTTTTTTATTTTTTACATAGATAAGAATAATACAGCACAAGACACACACTATAACAATATACATAAGTGATAAATTATTATAAAATAATAAAGTATAGAAATCTATAAACAAAACACTACCAATATTTATATTATTAAATATATATTTTAAAGCACACACCTAGATAAACTTATAATGATAAAACAAAGAATACATTCAAGTCAAGTCAAGAAGCTTTTATTGTCCTTTTGACCACATATTTGACTTTTGACCTACACAGTGAAATGAGACAACGTTTCTCCAGGACCCTGGTGCAACATAAACATAACATATAATTACAAAACACAGAGCTAAGGACGGAAAGTAAGCTGTCCTAGCTTCATATACGAGGATATACGAAAACACACACTGCCAAGCAAGCCAACACACGTAACTTGAATGACACGACACTGGGCACACGCGATTTGATTGGCGAATTCATCTGTTTCTGTGGGCGGGCCCAGCGCCGTGAGCGAAGGCGATTAGCAGAGAACGATAAAATTGCGAGAGATTCCATTGGCTCACTATGGGCGCGGCCATCATTGTCTGTCCATCTTTTCAGCACAGGGATTGGGGAAGAAAGATGTAAAAAGATGTAACAGATTTTAAGAATGCATGTCACTGTTGTTTTACATAGGCAGTACATCCATCTTGTATCTCATGCACTAAACAATGTGCTTGAACACATTTGTTTTTCCTTTTAATGTATACTGCTCCAATAAATTAGAGGAACACTTCAATCAGAGTATAGCTTCAAGTCAGTTAAAGTCCTGGGATACTGATCTGGTCAGTTAAGTGTCAGAGGGGATTGTTGATCAGTTTCAGCTGCTTTGGTGTTAATGAATTTAACAACAGATGCACTAGATGGGCAACAATGAGACGACCCACAAAATAGGAAAGATTTTACAGGTGGAAGCTGATGGTTTTTCACTAGTTTTGCATTTGGCTAGGGTCATTGTCACTACTGGTAGCATGAGGCAATACCTGGATCCTACAGAGGTTGTAAAGGTAGTCCAAATCCTCCAGGATGGCACATCAATATGTGCCATTGCCAGAACGTTTGGAAGAGATCCCAGGAGACAGGCAGGAGAGCTAGGAGAGCTGGACTGGACCGTAGAAGGTCCTTAACCCATCAGCAGGACCGAATTCTGCTCCTTTGTGCAAGGAGGAACAGGATGAGCACTGCCAGAGCCCTACAAAATGACCTCCAGCAGGCCACTGGTGTGAATGTCTGACCAAACAATCAGAAACAGACTTCATGAGGGTAGCCTGAGAGCCGAATATCCTGTGGTGGCCCTGTGCGCACTGCCTGGCACCGTGGAGCTCGACTGGCATTTGCCATTGAACACCAGAATTGGCAGGTCCACCACTGGTGCCCTGTGCTCTTCAGAGATGAAAGCAGGTTCACCCTGAGCACACATGACAGACGTGAAAGGGTCAGGAGAAGCCGTAAAGAATGTAGCCTGTAACATTGTTCAGCTTGACCGGTTTGGTGGTGGGTCAGTGATGGTCTGGGGAGGCATGTTCATGGAGGGATGCACAGACCTCTACAGGCTAGACAATGGCACCCTGACAGCAATTAGGTATCAGGATGAAATCCTTAGACCCATTGTCAGAACCTACGCTGGTGCAGTGGGTCCTGGGTTCCTCCTGGTGCACGACAATGCCTGGCCTCATGTGGTGAGAGTATGCAGCCAGTTCCTGGAGGATGAAGGAATGAATGCCATTTAATGGCCCCCACGCTCGCCCGACCTAAATCCAATAGAAAACCTCTGGGACGTTATGTTTCGGTCCATCCGACACCACCAGGTTGCACCTCAGACTGTCCAGGAGCTCAGTGATGCCCTGGTCCAGATCTGGGAGGAAATTCAATTCAATTTATTTTGTATAGCACCTTTTACAATGAACATTGTCTCAAAGCAGCTTTACAAAAGAAGGGAAATGGAGAAAGGGGAGAGGAAAAAATTAAAATAAAAAAAATATACTAAAGAAAATAACTAAATACCTAGAAATAAGAATAAATTATTAAATTAAATTATTAAACAATTTAATATTATCCATAATGAGCAAGCCTGTGGTGACGGTGGCAAGGAAAATCTCCCTGGGATGATCTGAGGAAGAAACCTTGAGAGGAACCAGGCTCAGAAGGGAACCCATCCTCATCTGGGTGACACTAAACAGTAAATAATGTAACTGTAGCTGATTAATGTCCTTTCTACAACAGAAATCAATGACCCATGAGGAACTATTAGGTCAGTGTAGTTTCTAAGGTCATTATAGACACTAGTTCTTTGCTGTCAGAAGCTGACAGATGAAATGGCAGATCTGTGATGGTGTGAAAGTCCCCAAGTGGCTCTGTCCATGGCTGTCTCCTGGTCCACACAGATCCATCCACAGCATCAGTGGGCACCATCAAGCGGTGAGACTCCGACCAGGGGTAGGGCAGTGGTCACACTGGAAACTGGCAAACACTGGGAGCTCAGGAGTGGGGTGTATAACTCGACAGAGAAAGACAGAGAGAGAAAGAGAAAGATATTAAGTTTCTGATCATGTGATGTTTAAAGATAATGTAAGATTATGTATAAAGTGCAGGCAGGGACTCCGGCAAGACTAGCTATGACATCATAACTAAAAGGGAGAGCCAGAAGGTAACCTTGGTATGCATGGAGAAGTCACCATCTAGATCTACAAACTGATAACGGTCAGTCAAATAAGACCTGAGCCAGGAGAGGGCTGTTCCTTTAACACCAACAACATGTTCTAGTCTATCAAGTAGAACAGTGTGGTCAATGGTGTCAAAAGCTGCACTAAGATCCAGTAACACCAGTAAGGAGACACAACCCTGATCAGAAGCCAGTAACAGGTCATTGACCACTTTAACCAGTGCTGTCTCTGTGCTATGATGAGGCCTAAATCCTGACTGATACATTTCATAAATGTTATTTCTATGCAGGTCTGAACATAACTGCTGTGCTACAGCCTTTTCTAGGATCTTGGAGATAAAGGGCAGGTTTGATATCGGTCTATAGTTAGACAGCTGACCGGGGTCGAGGTCCGGTTTTTTAATCAAGGGTTTGATAACTGCTAGCTTAAAGGATTTACGCACATAGCCAGTGCTTAGAGAAGAATTAATTACTTTTAGAAGGGGTTCAGTAGCTACTGGTAATATCTGTTTAAGGAAAGATGTGGGTAAAGGATCTAGAATGCAGGTTGAAAGTTTTGAAGAAGAAATTAGTGAAATTAGATCAGGCTCTTGAAGTGGAGTGAAGCACTCTAAGCTCTGATCAGAAATAGTTATATTATCTAAAGGATTATCTAACAAATAATTTAATTAATAGTCCGAACTTTCTGCCTGATATTGTCAATTTTTTCATTGAAGAAATTCATGAAGTCATTGCTGCTAAATGTAGATGGTGTGCGCTTTGCTACAGTGGTTTTACTCCTAGTTAGTTTTGCTACAGTGCTAAATAAAAATTTAGGATTGTTTATGTTATCTTCGATTAGGGCAGAGAGATACGCTGATCTAGCAGCACTAAGAGAATTTTTGTATCTCAGAAGGCTTTCCTTCCACGCAATCTGGAATACTGCTAATTTAGTTTGACGCCATTTACGCTCTAGTTTCCTAGCTGATTGTTTTAAAGCTCGTGTGTGGTCGTTGTATCAGGGTGCTAGTTTCTTCTCTTTTATTATTTTCCATTTAAGTGGAGCTACAGTGTCTAGGGTGTTCCGAAACCTTGACTCCAGGTAATCAGTCGCCTGGTCAAGTTCTGTAGGGTCAGACGGCAAACCAATCATGTGTGATAATTCTGGGAGACTATCGGTAAATCTCTCTGCAGTAGCAGACGTAAATATACGCTTCATACGGTAACGTGGCATATTGAGCATCTTGTGTCTAAGACGCATTTTAAATAAAACGATAGTGATCTGAGATAGCTTCCGACTGTGGAAGAGTGACTTTGTTTCCTATATTTAAATGTCCTAGGTATGTCCTAGGGAAATATCCTATGACACCATCCATCGTCTCATTAGGAGCCCCAACGTGGTCAGGCATGCATACAAGCCTGTGGGGGCCATATACACTATTGAGGACCATTCTGAGTTGCTGCAATGAAATTTCAGCTAAATGGACTAGCCTGCTGCATCATTTTTTCACTTTGATTTTCAGGTGTCTTTGAGTTCAGCCCTCTGTAGGTTGTTAATTTTCATTTCCATCAAACAATTTGGCATCCTTTAGTTCCTAACACATTACCCAGTCCATATCCGTATAGATATCCAGCATGATATTTTACCCCATTGAGATCTGATGTGTTTTCAAAGTGTTCCTTTGAAAGTGTTACCTGAGTGTTACCTGAGTTTTTGAGCAGTATATTTTTACTGACTCGGGTACAATACCAGCAACAAGCCTCACTGATAAACCTTCGGATTATGAAAGCAATTGTGGTACCATTGGATCACCTGCTCACATTTAAAGATGTACCAATACATGATAAGAAGATCACTCTCAAAATGCTCAGAATATGATTCTCTATCTCCAGTAATTTCAATGTACACCAGAAATAATAAGGAAATAACGCAAGATCACACATGAGATCAGAGTTCTGAATAATGGAATAAATGAAACCCCGCAAAAAGTTCACAATCCAGATGGTCAGTGCAGGAAACAAGAATTATGCGTTCTGTAGAATTGAACAAATTAATAAATTTGCAATTTGCTACTGCTGATGTGGCTGGTCAAGCAAATGTTTCTGCTTTATTTCTGTCTGATGCTATTGTAAATCTTATTTATTCTGATATAACTATATTTAAGACATTTTTTTCTAATAAAAACCTATAAATTTTATTAAACTATAATATTGTGCTCCAACTGAAGTCGTGCTTACTGATTGCTTTGCGTGCCATGCTTACTGGTCTATAACTCCTCCCCGAACTGACCGTTGCCCTGTATCTCACTCTCTCATTGGCTGTAGGTCATTGCCGAGGTGTTTTTCAGTCAGAACTCCTTTCACACTGCAGGACTTTGAGTCATCTGCGACTTGGTCAGATCAAGTTTTTGGTCATTCTGCGCGATTGTCACTTGCGTGCACAAGCTCTGATTTGCCTTGATTACGCAAAACTAGTCGGCGACTGAAAATCAGGGCTAAAATATAAAATATAGTGTGATTATAAATAATGTCCTTTCTACAGTCACGTATAGTCAGTTGCAGTTGTGTGATGCAGATTCAGCATATGTAGAATGTTACTGTGTGTATTAATTAGGAGGTTGTTGTCATCCTCAAAGTCCCCATAGGGTTGGCAGCATTGCATCATTGCTTTGAATACCCAAATCCTCATTAAGCAGAATCCAGCTGGAGCTGGTCTATCTCTGGATCCCTCAGGATCCTCGCAGGGTAGGCCTCTTCTCACTGAAGGTCTACTGGAGCTGGCACAATCTCTAGAAGAAAAATGGAAAGAAGTGGAAAGGAATTAGCATAGCTGCTGTTTATAATATTAGCAGCACTAGATGATAGTGTGCATTTAATCAGATGTACTGGAGTACGAGGATATGGGATGAATTATGTGTATGCGTGGCTAAAGTGATACGTCTTTAATCTAATTTTAAACTGGGAGACTGTGTCTGAGCCCCGAACACTGTCAGGAAGACTGTTCCAAAGTTTAGGAGCTAAATACGAAAACGCTCTACCCCCTTTTGTGGACGACTTTGATATTCTGGGAACTACTAGAAGTCCAGAGTTTTGTGATCTTAAAGAGTGTGGTGGATTGTAGTGTGTCAACTAGTTTTTCTGTATCAGATACAGATAAAATGTTCCTAAGCTTGGCAATATTTCTAAGATGGAAGAAGGCTGTTTTTGTGATATTGGAAATATGATTTTCAAACGATAAGTTGCTGTCTAATATTACACCCACCTGGTGCTACATAAACATACAACATATAGTTCAAACACAAAAAACAACACAGAGCTAGGACAGGAGTTTGTCCAAGCCACATAAAGTGAAATGTGTGTATGATGGTTAAAGGACACTGAACTGAGTATTTACTGTCCTTTGCACTGTTTTAGGAATTTGTTTGTTTTCTCTCCTCACGTTTTGAGCATGAGCATTTATCCTATTTTGCATGTGTTTTAAATAAGTTTTTCAGTGAGCTAGGATATGGAAAAGGCAAGCTGGGCTGACTTAGATGCACAGGAGGAATTACAGAGTTCAGACACATCACCGCAGAGATGAAATCCTTATTTATTATTGTTTTCCTACTTCTCTGTGAGGTGGATCAAATAAATAATGCATTCACCAGTTTAATATCTGGCAGTTTAACATATAACTGGTCAACATCTGGCGGGTCAACATATAACTGGCCAACATCTGGGGGTTCAACATCTGGGGGTTCAACATCTGGCAGTTCAACATCTACTGGTACATCTGGATTACCTACCTCAAACGTCCAGCTGGTCTTGGTGAAGGAGAAGAAGACATGGGAAGAAGCTCTGCAGTACTGCAGGATGTACCACACAGCTCTGGCTTCTCCTTCTTTGTATAATCAGCTTCTCCTGCCGGACACTGCGTCTGCTGAAACTGTCAATGTGTGGATCGGCCTGTGTTTTTTGGACAGTAAATGGAGGTGGGTGAATGGGATGCAGATGTGGAGTGAGGCCTCACTGCCTTCATGTCCAGTTTCACACCAGCGTTGTGCTGCTTCTGACATCAACACACATGCCTATCAAAACAGAGACTGCAGTGAAGAACTTAATTTCATCTGCTTCTAAAGGTGAGTAATAAAAATCTACAAGAATACATCACTGTGTTATAATCTTATCTTATCACTGTATTAGCATTGCATCATAACTTATTATTATTATTGATCATTTTAGAACTGCATATAAATGAACATAAATATGAATATTAATATAATGTACTATTTGTTTTTCTTCCTAGATTGACATTTTTCTTCAAGAGGAATGTTTACATGAAGTAGTAGAACATGACACAGATATCTGTAGCACATTTAGCTTCTTGTCTTCATGATTGAGTTTAAAATAATTTGCAGTTACTAGTATAACTAACTCTGTAACATCTAGTTAAAAAATATTAGTTAAAAAATACACTAATAGAATTTTGTTCATAGTAATTGTTTTTGCAGTGTATTGCAGGAGTGAAGTGACAAGTTACAGTGGCTTTGATTGTAAAATAAATCCCATGTGAGTGGTGATTTAAACGAGACTGGGGTAAATAAAGTGCTGTTATGTTTTCATAACCTATTCTACACTTAATAAAATATTTCAACCCAACCCAGCTGACTGTGAAGAGTTAACTCATCCATCACCTGCCTAACATCATAGTCATTCCATAAAGGGCTTTGATACGGTAAAGAAGTGCTGTATTGGGAGCACTACTGGGTTCTGGTGAGTGTGATGTACTCACGTTCCACATGGAACTACCTCGTCTTCTCCAGCATGAAGAAGCCTACTGTACAGTACTAGTCAATACTTTTACAGTGAGACTGATTCCTATAGGAAATTGTTTTCATCACGATCTATAACGATTTAAAATATTCTTCTGGTTTAATACTGTAATAGAGAGAATAAACTCCTCCCACCCAGAAAGCACGGCTAATTTCAAAACCATCTTCCGGATTCAGTTTTGTGCTCTTCAGCTGATTGTGTGTTTTTGTTGTTCTGGTATCTGATATCTGATCTGTTTTCTCCTAAACACATCTGATGTAGATCTGTAGAAGCAGGAGATCCTGAGGAGGTCTCTAGTAGAAATCTACAGAGCTTTTTAGGAACTCTCAGCTTGAGTTCCTAAAATCGAACCCGGGCCGCAGCAATGAGGGCATGGGATCCTGCTGCTGGACCACCAGGAGGCCTCCTAAATCTCTTTCATATCATTATATATTTTCCCTGTATAAATATATTCTATATAAGCAGCTGCAAGACTATTAATATTTAGTTGACGTGTAGGATTAAAACAAAGAGATGTTTTAGTATTTATGGTCGTCTTTTCTACAGTTAGCTTGAAGTGTTATCTTTTTAGTGTGGCTTTTAATACTGGCTAGAGTGTTTAGGTTTGTATTGACTTTGTGATTGTTTATTATTTTTATTGTTGTTTATTATTTCTGTGTTGTAATATTTCCTGGAAAGCACTTTGGTCAACAGTAGTTGTTTTAAATGTGCTATAGAAACAAAGTTTGTATTGTATTGTATTATACAGTTATAATCATCTTTTTCTATAGTTATATATATTTTATAAATGTAATATTTTATCTTTAGGTCATATTGTGGCCACAGGAAAGTAAAACACAGGTTCCAGAAAAATCGGATGGGGTTGAAAATTTATTCCATGTGATTGGTTAGGAGTTCATCTGTATTTAACTGAGCAGGAAATGAAAATAAAACAAATAAACCAAAGTACAGCGTCAGAATTACTTCTGTGTTAAACAATAAATGACTCCCATTAAAAATGAAGAAAAACACAAAGTTGTCCTTGTTTCCTTACCATAACTGAACAGAAATAGCAATAATTCCAACACTAATACTTCTAATAACAATAATAATAATAATAATACGGAAGTGGCACTCTAGGAAGAAAACAAAACATCTTAGAAGTGCACTAATAGTTACATTACAATAACACTCACCCAGTACACTTATATTAACAAAATATTATATTCCAGAACATTACTCACTTTTCCTGATGTTCCTAACAGTGTACACTAATATAATCACTTCTGTGCTACCAGGCCTCATCTGAACGCGTGGCGCATCAACTTAGCCACACTCGCTAATCAACACAATCCTGCATCAACATCCAGCTCCCTACAGATATAAAGCAGCATGTAAGGGAATGTTCCAGTAAACTGCAAACTTTTCAAAGACTTTGAATAAAAAAAACATTGTACATAGCGATCTTTACCTGGATAGTGTTAGATTAAACTTATAAAAGAAATTGCGAACACCTGTAGCTTACTCTATAACTTCTTAATTGCACGATTGCGGATGTGTACATACACGAATTGACGTCACCCACCATCTCTTAAGGAGGCTCTCTTATCCGCGTCTGCGGCTATATACATCAGTAATATTGTGAATATTCAGAGCCCCTTAAATATCACCTGGTTACAATATGTTTTTATGCTTTTATAAATTTCCACATTGTCACATATTATTTAAACCAGTAAATATCTAAAAAGTATTCATTTGGTTTTATTGTTTATCATTTTCATTTTTCACTTAGCTTTTTTTTTTATTCCTTCATTTGAAATTTCTACACCAAAGTCATTTCTCCATCTTGATTTAATTTCATGCCAGTGATCAGTGTGTGAGTGACACACTATAGTGTTGTGTTCGTAGCACCTGGGTGTGTATAATTTGACTTTTTTCACTTTGATAATGGTAATTGTGTGTGTGTGTGTGTGTGTGTGTGTGTGTGTGAGAGAGAGTCTGACTGTATGGATCATTTCTTAACAGTTTGCATTCATCAGCATGCAGAAATTCAACTAACAAATTTCTCCCTCACTCGGCCTCCACTCACTGTAGCTCATAAATCTCACACAAGTTCTGTTTATTTTAACAATCATTCTTCATTCTTCATTATTTAATATTTATTTTCACACTTCATTTATGTAGTGTATTGGATTTTTATTTTTATCTTTTAACTTCAAATCCATTGAAGATTTATTAATTTGCATGTGTTTTTACACACACACACACACACACACACAGCTTGAAGACAGGACATGACTCAAAAAATCACACAAGAGTTATGTGTGTGTGTGCATGTGCCTGAATGTGTGTTTGTCTGTGTGTGTGTACATGTGTATGTGTGTGTGTGTGTGTGTGTATGTTTATGTATGTGTGTGTATATGTGTGTGTGTGTGGTGACACTAATTTATCTTAATGATGCAGGAACCTCTGCCTCGTTCCTCTGTGTGTACTCACCTTTGATACACTGAAACAGCTGATCCTCATGTCCAGACTTCACCCTGACCTGCTTTATTATTTTAATCTACACCATTCTTTACATATAGTTCCTCAGGGGTCAGTACTCAGTCCACTCACTTAAGAATCTCTCCTCACAGCTCCATGCTCATGTCACTGAACTTTGCGGTGGTTTTTCTAGATTCATGATGCGGTTTCTGCAAATTTGTCTTTAGACGTTATCTCCACAATGGGACATTCAGAATGCCTGCTCTAGAACCTCCTGAAGTTCTTGCTCCTTACGCATCTGTAGCTGAGGATGTTTTGTTATTCAGATTTTAGTAGTATTTTTTTTATTTTTATGTTCCATGTGTGTTATTATTTTCAACTGCGTTTGTGTTGATTGTGTTTTTTATGAACATGTGTATTATGTGGAAGGTTTTAGTGAACTTCACAAAATTCTATCCTGCAGAGTATTGTACATAAGTTAAGATCTCTATCAAAGGTTCGGAACCTCTTTTCTTTTATATATATACATATATATATATATATATATATATATATATATATACACTATATTGCCAAAAGTATTCTCTCACCTGCCTTGACTCGCATATGAACTTAAGTGACATCCCATTCCTAATCCATAGGGTTCAATATGACGTCGGTCCACCCTTTGCAGCTATAACAGCTTCAACTCTTCTGGGAAGGCTGTCCACAAGGTTTAGGAGTGTGTTTATGGGAATTTTTGACCATTCTTCCAGAAGCACATTTGTGAGGTCACACACTGATGTTGGACGAGAAGGCCTGGCTCTCAGTCTCCACTCTAATTCATCCCAAAGGTGTTCTATCGGGTTGAGGTCAGGACTCTGTGCAGGCCAGTCAAGTTCCTCCACACCAGACTCTGTCATCCATGTCTTTATGGACCTTGCTTTGGTCACTGGTGCACAGTCATGTTGGAAGAGGAAGGGGCCAGCTCCAAACTGTTCCCACAAAGTTGGGAGCATGGAATTGTCCAAAATGTCTTGGTATGCTGAAGCATTCAGAGTTCCTTTCACTGGAACTAAGGGGCCAAGCCCAGCTCCTGAAAAACAACCCCACACCATAATCCCCCCTCCACCAAACTTTACACTTGGCACAATGCAGTCAGACAAGTACCGTTCTCCTGGCAACCGCCAAACCCAGACTCGTCCATCAGATTGCCAGATGGAGAAGCGCGATTCGTCCCTCCAGAGAACGCGTCTCCACTGCTCTAGAGTCCAGTGGCGGCGTGCTTTACACCACTGCATCCGACGCTTTGCATTGCACTTGGTGATGTATGGCTTGGATGCAGCTGCTCGGCCATGGAAACCCATTCCATGAAGCTCTCTGCGCACTGTTCTTGAGCTCATCTGAAGGCCACATGAAGTTTGGAGGTCTGTAGCGATTGACTCTGCAGAAAGTTGGCGACCTCTTCGCACTATGCGCCTCAGCATCCGCTGACCCCGCTCCGTCAGTTTACGTGGCCTACCACTTCGTGGCTGAGTTGCTGTCGTTCCCAAACACTTCCACGTTCTTATAATACAGCTGACAGTTGACTGTGGAATATTTAGGAGTGAGGAAATTTCACGACTGGATTTGTTGCACAGGTGGCATCCTATCACAGTTCCACGCTGGAATTCACTGAGCTCCTGAGAGCGACCCATTCTTTCACACATGTTTGTAAAAACAGTCTGCATGCCTAGGTGCTTGATTTTATACACCTGTGGCCATGGAAGTGATTGGAACACCTGATTCTGATTATTTGGATGGGTGAGCGAATACTTTTGGCAATATAGTGTAGGTGTAAATAAAAATATAATATAAATAATAAAATATAAAATATGAAAATAGGTGTAAAAATATGAAAATATAGGTGTAAGAATTTGAATTTGAAGTACGTTTTATCATTTCTTCATTGTTTCATTGTGGTTGTGTCACAAGACAAGGTGAGACAGATGCAAATGCAGGCAAGGTCATCCTGAACCAATACAACATCTTCATCTTCTTCTGGCACTTTCAGTCACTCATATCAGCTCTACCATTCATTTTAATCAGCCTCGTCTGGGGCCTAGCCACCTACCATTTCATTAAACTGCATTTTCCACCAAATTCTGTTTTGAGTGTATTTATTTCCAATTATTCATTCCCACAATATATTTTTTATTTTTTTCTGGCCCAATTTAAAGACTATTTATTAGATCATTGTCAGATGTCTGACCACAGTGAAGTTCTTTTCAGGATATTCATGTTGCTTCCTTTAATATTTTATAACTCTCTGTTTTTTTCTCATCACTAATGGCCAGAGGACTATAATTTTGCCTGCAATGTCAACTCATAACAATGGGAGAAATAAATATATCTATATCTGATTACCTTTATATATCTTTCTACATAGATAGGAAATCATATATATATATATATATAAGTGATGAGTGATATCAAGGCCAAAGTTCACTCCCCAGCACTGACAGGCTGCCATTGTTGGGTCCTTGAGCAAGACCCTTAACCCTCTATGCTCCAGGGGGGCTGTATCATGGCTGATTTTCCATGAATTTCCACTGTGGAATTCCACTTTGCTGTAATGTATGTGTGACAGAAATAAAGACTTCTTCTTTCCTTACACTCACATTAACCTGAGAGAAATACAAAGGCACTACATGTCTCTAAGCATAATGTTACGTCTAAACGTTCTAAACGTAGAATGTTGCATTCTAAACAAGGTGGATGTGTCCACATATGCCCATGCTGAATTTGTTTAATCTTCTGGTCTCTTAACTTTGAAGTAGAGCTATACGAAAAAAAGAAAAAAAAAGGAAAAAGCATATATATGTATGTAAAATAGTAGCAATGCTAGCTGCTGATGTGAAGTGATATCAAGGCCAGGGTTCACGCCCCAGCACTGCCAGGCTGCCACTGTTGGGCCCTTGTGCAAGGCTCTTAACCCTTTCTGCTCCAGGGGGGCTGATCACGGCTGACCCTGAGCTCTGACCCTGATTTCCAAAGCTGTGATATGTGAAGTAAAGAATTTCACTGTGCTGTAATGTATATATGACAGAAAAGACTTTTTCTTCCCTTTTACATTAACATGAGAGAAATACAAAGGCACTACATGTTTCTGAGGATAATGTTACTTTGGCATTCAAAACAAGTGTCTTTTCACAGAGATGTTCCCCCAGTGTTTTGACGATGGTGGTTGAGATCTAATGAGTCACTCCATCTGGTGTGTCCAGTTGGGTAATGCTATGGTGAAGGATACCATATTCAATTTTTATTTCCATGGTTCTCCCTGAGGAAATTAGTTAAATTTGATCTGTCTCTTCACTAAAGAAATGTGTCTTCAGCCTAGACTTAAACACTGAGACTGTGTCTGAATCCCCAACACTAATCTGAAGGCTGTTCCATAACTTTGGGGCTTTGTAAGAGAAAGATCCACCCCTGCTGTAGCCTGTACTACTTGAGGTACCAACAAATAACCTGCACCATTTTGATCAATGTAAGCATGGTCAGAATCAGAATCAGAATCAGACAAAGTTTTATTGCCAGGTACAGTGAAGGGTTAGCTAAGAGCACTTTACAGTTCTAGGAATTTGTCTTGGTGTCAGGTGCAAACACAGACAGATATGAAATGTGTACACAATTTTAGAATAAACTAGAATAATTAACAGCAATTTAGAATGTAAAAAGGGAAAGTGAAAGTGACTGTCCAAACATATATACAGATATGATGTACACAATCTAGAATGAAATAAATATTGTATACAGAAGTATGAGGTTGCAGGAAAAGTAGTGCAATTTTTATTTATTTATTTTTATTTTTTATTTATTTTTTATTTTTTTGGGGGGGGGGGGTCATCTGGGCTGCAGTGGGGAAGAAACCGTTCTTGTGGCATGAGGTCCTGGTCCTGATGGAGGGGAAGGACTGAAAGAGTTCATTTCCGGGATGAGAGGGGTCAGCTGTGATCTTGGCTGCACAGCTCCTGAAGAGATGGGAGACTGCAGCTGATCACCTACTCAGCAGAGTGGATGACACGCTGCAGCTTGGCTTTGACCCTGGCTTTAGCTGCAGCAAACCAGGCCATGATGGAGGATGTGAGGATAGATTTGATGATGGCAGTGTAGAAGTTCAACTTCAAATTCAAATTTTATTTGTCACATACATAATCGCATACTGTATGATATGCAGTGAATGCTTACATGACTATTTTGACCCTTTTAAGGGAAAAGGAATAAGGACAGAAAAAAAGACAAGGATTAAATGTAAAATATAAAATACAAAATATAAAATATAAAACTACAATTTCCACAGTAGGTAAAAATAAATTTCTCAAGCGTCTGAGGTGGAAGAGATGCTGCCGGGCCTTCTTCACCATGGTGTCAGTGTGACAGGACCAGATCCTGTGTGATGTGAACCGAGGTATCTGAAGCTGTCCACTCTCTCCACTGCGCTCTCATTGATAACTGGGGTCTGGTAGTTCCGCTCCTGCTTTCTGCTGAAGTCCACTACCAGCTCCTTAATCTTGCTGACGTTAAGGAGAAGGTTGTTCCTCTGGCACCAGTTCTCCAGAGTCTTAATCTCCTCCAGGTAGGCCGTCTCATTGTTGTCAGAGATCTGTAGAGAGGCCACCATTTTTGACTGTTGTGTAGCAGTGGTTGGTGCTGACTATGACCGATGTAAACTCCTGAGGAAGGTAAAAAGGACAACATTTGATGGTCAATAGTTCCAGGTTGGGTGTGCAGGAGCATGTGAGAGGAACAATCCTCACGCTGTTGCACCAGCTAATGTTCACCATTAAACACACGACGCTTCCCCTTGACATCCCCGTTTCCAGTGTTCTGTCCATACAGTGAACCGAGAAGAACTCGGCTGGCTGGATGGTGGGGTCCGGTACCGCTGGGTTCAGCCATGTCTCGGTGTAGCAGAGGAGTTTGCAGTCCCGAATGTCTCTCTGGAACTTTACCCTGGCCCTGTGGTCATCGAGCTTGTTCTCCAGTGACTGGACGTTGGCGAGCAGGATGCTAGGCAGAGGTGTGCGGTGTGCACAGGCTCTCAGCCTGTTCCTGACGCCGACTCATTTCCCCCGGGGCCACCGCTTCGGGTCATGTCCTTTGTTCTCCCTCAGAATCTCACTTGGCCATTACATTGGTAATGGAGTACATTGTATACCAATAGAAATAAGAGTATCTCTATCATACCTTATGCACTCCATTGTGAAGAAAATGCTGGTTTTAATGTTCTGTAAGTTAACTTAAAAAACAAAAACAAGGAAAAAGGTGTCGGGGCAGTCGTGACAGCAGCCTCACCGGCACCATCTTGGTGTATTCTTCCTCTTTGATGGTGGAGCTGTGTGAGTGATCCAGGTATGCAAATGTAGGGGGGGGCTACTGCTGATCAAAGTGGCAGTGTCAGAGAGAAATTATATACCTAGCTTTGAATTGGCCTAAAAGTAATATACTTAGCTTTAATTTAGAAATATTCTGCCTAAAAGTAGTATCTATCTATCAAAATTATTTAGCTATTGAATAGCTGGCTTTGATTAATACAAGTCTATAACAATCAAGTATAACCTTTATAATAATCATGCAGAACCAGCGTGCTAGTATAATAACCACACTGAGACTGGACATAGAAAAAAGAGAAAACATTAGAAGTTACAGCTGAGTGAGGTGCATATCGTGTGATTATGTAATCATAAATAATGCTTTGCAGGCACCAAGAAAAGGCAATGAAACCCTTAAAGGCTCAGGGCCCAAGATATGCACTAAGGCAAGGGGAAAACAGTGGGTGTGGAGCCAGGTTACTGTGATATGACAGTGGTGGGCTGTTAGGGCAGTGTGATCTAGTCTATGGTCACAACAGCATTGGAACGCCAGCGATGAAGCGGGGAGGATATGAGACAGCATAATTGCAAGGCTTACTTAAACATAGCAGCGCATCTAACTTGGATCAAGCAGATAAGGAAATGTCAAAATAACGTAGAAGAAGAGATCAGGGTATTTAAACATCATTGTGGAAGGCAGCAAGTGAGGCCAAGATGATCTGTGGGGAGCAGTGTGTGCGGTCGAAACGACCCGTATGTAAAATATAAAATGTAAAATATTCAAAATATTTCAAAATATTTTGGAAATATTCAAATTAGAGACAAGTAGGCGCCATGGGGCGCCTGGGGTATAAGTAGAGGGGAATTTCTCGGGGGTTTTCAGACCAGCTGCTCTCTTCAGAAATGCATGTTATTGAATGCATGTCTGAATAAAGAAACCTGCTTCTTCTCATCTGCTGACTGAGATCTCCGTTATTTTGGCTAAGTATTTGATAGTTAATTGAGCTCATTGGGTAAGATTATGGACAAAATAGAAACTGACACAATCTAAGATTCCACCCTGTAATATGTCCACTCGGAGGGGGCTCTGAGTTCCAACATATTTATGGGTGCCGAAACCCGGGAAGTTCTGGTGTGGGAAGGCTGACGTGAGTCCGAAACCTGAGCTAGGACCGCAGCTACTATGGGCTACAGATTGCCGGCATCAAAAAAGAAAGGTAAGCAGACACCTGTTATATATTCAAAGTCTGTGTTAAAATTGTATCTGTAGTCTGAAAAGAGTGGCTCTGGAGAGGGTGTAGGCAGTTGGCCTCACGCCAAGAACTAGAGGGTGGAAGTGAAAGAAGAAAAAAGCAGATGAGAATGGGCAGAAAGATGTCTTGAAGTTTTATGGTTTAATAAGTGAATAAGTGTGTACAAGAAAATTCCTGCAGGGTTAGGCAGGTGGTACAAGAGAAAATTCCTACACAGGTGGAATATTTGTCCCTAGATACTGTTGTTGTATATGGAAAACAGGTCTGCATGGTAGGGATGTCGGTGAGTCACTGTGGAAAACTGTATATTTAGTTTTCAGATGCAGGGTGGGACCCGAGGTCGGAGAGTCACTGCAGAAAACAGCATATTTAGTTTTCAGATGCAGGGTTGAACCCGAGGAAATGTGTTAATGTATTCTTAATATGATATTGTGAACTGTTGTGATATGCCTTTGTGGTGGAGAATGTGTTAATGGAGGAAGAGTTGCTGCCAGCGGCAGAGGTTATTGTGTGTTTGGGAATTAATTGTGTAAGGAGAAATAGAAGTAGAAGTAGTGGTGTGGATAATTAGATGGTTGTTATGAATACTGTGATAAGCATAAATGCATAAAGCATACACACACACACATGTATATATATATATATATATATATATATATATATATATATATATATATATAAATATATATATATATATTTATATATATATATATACAGGGGTTGGACAATGAAACTGAAACACTAGCCAATTTAGTGTTGGAGGTTTCATGGCTAAATTTGACCAGCCTGATCTTCATTGATTGCACATTCCATCAGTAAGAGCAGAGTGTGAAGGTTTAATTAGCAGAGTAATAGCACAGTTTTGCTTAAAATATTGCAATGCACACAACATTATGGGAGACATATCAGAGTTCAAAAGAGGACAAATTGTTGGTGCACGTCTCGCTGGTGCATCTGTGACTAAGACAGCAAGTCTTTGTGATGTATCAAGAGCCACGGTATCCAGGGTAATGTCAGCATACCACCAAGAAGGACGAACCACATCCAACAGGAGTAACGGTGGACGCAAGAGGAAACTGTCTGAAAGGGATGTCCAGGTGCTAACCCGGATTGTATCCAAAAAACATAAAACCACAGCTGCCCAACTCACTGCAGAATTAAATGTGCACCTCAACTCTCCTGTTTCCACCAAAACTGTCCGTCAGGAGCTCCACAGGGTCAATGTACATGGCCGGGCTGCTATAGCCAAACCTTTGGTCACTCGTGCCAATGCCAAACGTCGGTTTCAATGGTGCCAGCAGCGAAAATCTTGGGCTGTGGACAATGTGAAACATGTATTGTTCTCTGATGAGTCCACCTTCACTGTCTTTCCCACATCCGGGAGAGTTATGGTGTGGAGAAGCCCAAAGAAGCGTACCACCCAGACTGTTACATGCCCAGAGTGAAGCATGGGGGTGGATCAGTGATGGTTTGGGCTGCAATATCATGGCATTCCCTAGGCCCAATACTTGTGCTAGATGGGCGCGTCACTGCCAAGGACTACCGAACCATTCTGGAGGACCATGTGCACCCAATGGTTCAAACATTGTATCCTGAAGGCGGTGCCATGTATCAGGATGATAATGCACCAATACACACAGCAAGACTGGTGACAGAGTGGTTTGATGAACATGAAAGTGAAGTTGAACATCTCCCATGGCCTGCACAGTCACCAGATCTAAATATTATTGAGCCACTTTGGGGTGTTTTGGAGGAGCGAGTCAGGAAACGTTTTCCTCCACCAGCATCAGCAATGACCTGGCCACTATTCTGCAAGAAGAATGGCTCAAAATCCCTCTGGCCACTGTGCAGGACTTGTATCTGTCATTCCCAAGTCATTGATGCTGTATTGGCCGCAAAAGGAGGCCCTACACCATACTAATGAATTATTGTAGTCTAAAACCAGGCGTTTCAGTTTCATTGTCCAACCCCTGTATATATACAGGGGAAAACCCCATCACATAGCGGAGAGACTTGAGGTGAGAAGATTAAAGAAGGAGAGGTTAGGGAGAGTAGCAGCAGTGTGTGTCTGTGGTGGATTGTGTGTATGGGGTGTTTGGGACGAACACACAAAGATTGAGTCGAGGTTCAGGGAAAGGGAAAAAAAAAAGTATTGTGTGCATATATATGATAGGTGTTGGAGTTATGAGTTGATGCATTTGTGTTGCATTTATTAATAATATAGTAATTTATGAGTTGATATA
>NC_080715.1:529572-554572 GCF_019097595.1 Hemibagrus wyckioides | reverse complement strand
CAGCAGCTACGCTAATGCTGTTCCATTGTTTCCCTTCTTCTACCCATCCCGAGGCATACAGAGACTGTGCTCCAGTGGCATCCGGAGATGGACCAGCTCCAGCCGGGTTCTGCTTGTGAGGATTGGGATATTCAAGCAGCGCTGTGGACAACAACCTCCTTATTGATTTACATAACACTATACACATGCTGTATCTGCATCACACAACTGTCACCCAAATGAGGATGGGTTCCCTTTTGAGTCTGGTTCCTCTCAAGGTTTCTTCCTCTTACCATCTAAGGGAGTTTTTCCTTGCCACAGTCGCCTCAGTCACCTCAGGCTTGCTCACTTTTGATAACATCTAGGACTGTCTGTCTGTCTGTCTGTTTATATGTTTGTTGTTTTCTTATATCGTTTCTCATGTAAAGCTGCTTTGAGACAATACTCTTTGTTAAAAGCGCTGTACAAATAAAACTGAATTGAATTGAACCCCTTACTCTCCTCAATGACCCCTTACTCTCCTTCAATGACCCCTTACTCTCCTCAATGACCCCTTACTCTCCTCAATGACCCCTTACTCTCCTCAATGACCCCTTACTCTCCTTCAATGACCCCTTACTCTCCTCAATGACCTCTTACTCTCCTTCAATGACCCCTTACTCTCCTCAATGACCCCTTACTCTCCTTAATGACCCCTTACTCTCCTCAATGACCCCTTACTCTCCTTCAATGACCCCTTACTCTCCTCAATGACCCCTTACTCTCCTTCAATGACCCCTTACTCTCCTCAATGACCCCTTACTCTCCTTCAATGACCCCTTACTCTCCTCAATGACCTCTTACTCTCCATCAGTGACCTCTTACTCTCCTCAATGACCTCTTACTCTCCTCAATGACCTCTTACTCTCCATCAGTGACCTCTTACTCTCCTTCAGTGACCTCTTACTCTCCATCAGTGACCTCTTACTCTCCTCAATGACCTCTTACTCTCCTCAATGACCTCTTACTCTCCATCAGTGACTTCTTACTCTCCTCAATGACCTCTTACTCTCCTTCAGTGACCTCTTACTCTCCATCAGTGACCTCTTACTCTCCTTCAGTGACTTCTTACTCTCCTCAATGACCTCTTACTCTCCTTCAGTGACCTCTTACTCTCCATCAGTGACTTCTTACTCTCCTTCAGTGACCTCTTACTCTCCTTCAGTGACCTCTTACTCTCCTTCAGTGACCTCTCACCTCTTTGGCCCATACTTTTAAACAGCAGCACAGAGGTGGTATGTTTTGTAGCTGGAAGAGGACTGAGTGCTGACTGTAGAGTTGTGTAAAGGAGTCTCACTCAGGTGCATTAGATATTCATAATTAAAAGGTTCTTTCTATTAGCTGTGAATAGATGTTTTTTTTATATCCTTTTGTTCCACACACTTAATCCAATAGGGTTTGGGCTCTTTCAATGAAATCTGTGCTAAATGTTAAGACATTTGAAAGAGAAGACTTATGCTGTGCTAAGAAGCTCATGATGAAGATTAAGACGATCCCCATTTCATTAAGCGTGTTTTAGTGAATGAGAAAAACTGTAACTTATATCTGTTTATTTTTACTGAATTGTTTACTGTTTTGTTTTTGTAAATTAAGAATTTCTCTCTAACTTTATACTTTTATCTCAGGCACTGATGTTGGACGAGAAGGTCTGGCTCACAGTCTCCACTCTAATTCATCCCAAAGGTGTTCTATGGGGTTGAGGTCAGGACTCTGTGCAGGACAGTCAAGTTCCTCCACACCAAACTCACTCATCCATGTCTTTATGGACCTTGCTTTGGTCACTGGTGTGCAGTCATGTTGGAACAGGAAGGGGTCATCCCCAAACTGTTCCCACAAAGAGCATGAAATTGTCCAAAATGTCTTGGTATGAAGCATTAAGAGTTCCTTTCACTGGAACTAAGGGGTGGAGCCCAACCCCTGAAAAACAACACCTGACTTCAAACTTTTGGTAAATACAGTGTAACTGTATACGAGTGTATGGTCAGTGCCTGAGTTAGCCACCAGGTGGAGACACACTTAATTAAAACAATTTCTCACAGTTCTGACCATAACACCGGTCTGCACATGATCAGAACTCTTAGACCTTTATTACACAGATCGATAAAACAGTAAATAAAATATAACGAAACAAACAACAATAAACAAACTAGATCTTTAACTGCAGATTTGATTTTAAACCAAACCTGAAAACAAAAGTGTCTCGGGAAAAAAAAAAGAAATAATAGTAATAATAATAATAATACATTTTTATTTATGTAGTATAAATGTCAGTAACACAGTTAACATTTACAATATTATTCTACATAATTGAAACACTTATAAAACATCATTAAAATATAAAACGTTATTTAACAAATGATATTGTTTTTATAGATATAAGCCTCTATAACGCTCTGCTCTGATAGCTGCCACTCTCTACTAACAAACTCCTACTGTTATTTCTACAACAATGACAAGAAGAAGAAGAAGAAGAAGAAGAAGGAAAAATCTTCACTCTCCTCTAAAACAATAAATAAAGTCTTTTAGAAGGGTTTAATAGCTTGTTTTAAATGTTTATAGCTTGGTTTAACATTAGATCTGAAAATTAAATATTACTGAGACTTTAACATCATTTCAGTTCAGCATCACCTCCAATGTTGATAGTGCTCTCTCTCTTTTCCGGCTGCCAGCAGCCAATCAAATTAATTCTGGAAACAGAAGGTGATTGTGACCAATAAAACCAATAAAACACAGAGGGGGTGGGGTTTACTGCACCTTATCAATTACTGCACCTTAATTCACTAGAAGCCCCAGAGCATGTCCACGTTTGGGAGCACGTGAGCACAGGTCATAATGTAATGCTGTAATGTATCTAGGATGTGCTGTGGAGGAGATGTTTCTCCTGACGCTGTGGAGTTCAGAGCTCAACACTGGAAGAAGGTCTTCAGCTTGAGGACTTTGGAGTAAGCGGCTCTGGCACTGGAGGAGATGAGGTAAGATCCATCAGAGGAAGTGAAGAATTCCCAGTCTCTGCATCCGTGTGTGTTCAGTCTGTGTACAGGAACGAATCCTTCATAACCCTGCCACCTGAGAACACACACACACACACACACACAAACACACAAACACATAAACACAAACACATAAACACAAACACACACACAATCACACAGACACAAACACACAAACACACACACACACACACAGACACAAACACACAAACACAAACACATAAACACAAACACACACACAAACACAAACACAAACACAAACACACACACACACACAGACACAAACACACAAACACAAACACACACACAAACACACAAACACATAAACACAAACACACACACACAGACACAAACACACAAACACACACACACAAACACAAACACATAAACACAAACACACACACACAAACACACAAACACAAACACACACACACACACAAACACATAAACACAAACACACACACACACAGACACAAACACACAAACACATAAACACAAACACACACACACACAGACACAAACACACAAACACAAACACACACACAAACACACAAACACACAAACACAAACACACACACACACACACACAAACACACAAACACAAACACACACACACACACAGACACAAACACACAAACACAAACACACACAGACACAAACACACAAACACAAACACACACACACACACACAAACACAAAAACACAAACACACACACACACAGACACAAACACACAAACACAAACACACACACACACAGACACAAACACACAAACACAAACACACACACACACACACAGACCCGCCGAGCCTGAGCCACACGCACGCGGACGCAGGCCGCACATAGAGCTATAGGCAACACCCTGGGACTGAACCTGGGCCGCATAAATATAGACACGCACGGACCTGGGCCACTGGGCCTAAATCAGGCCTGGAGCACTGCACGCACACGGACCTGGGCCTGCACGCACGGACCGCAGACACGCACGGACGGCACAGGCCGCATGAGCATAAATACAAACATACATACACCGCACGGATACAAGGCACACACCTGGGACATAGACATAAATATAACACCAGAATACACAGGCGCATGAGCCTGGAGCGCATATAGAGCACAACACACACAGACATAAATATTACACACATAGATATTAAATATTATTAAATGAGCCTGAGCCTGAGCCACGCATATAAATATGATAAATATTAAACATATATTATTATTAAACATATTAAACATATAAATACACAGAGCACACACATAATAGAGCCTATTAGACACGCACGCACAGACACACGCACAGACGCATGGGCAGGCCTGAGCACACTATTAGCGGTTCATAACACCTGGGCCACGCATAAACATATACACATACAAACACACACAAATGGACACAAACACTGGAGCCACAGGCCTAAAACACACACACTGGACCTGGGCACACACACGCACAGGGACCCACAGAACACTGGGCCGCACAAACCTGAGGCACTGCAAACACAAACACACACACGGACATACTGGAGCACACAACATTACACACAGACCGCATAAATGCCAAACACAAACACACACAGACACAAACACAGGCGCAAACACAAACACAAACTGACACACGCACGGACAAACTGAGCCTTGCACACACACGGACCCCACAAACACATAAACACAAACCCCTGCACTGGACCTGAGCCACTGGGCCGCATAAGCACTGAGCCGCACTGGAGGCCGCATGAGCGCAGGCGCAAACACTGGGCCTGCACAGACACAAACACACTGACACAGGCCGCACGCACAGGCAAACATACAAACACGCAGGCCTAAACACAAACACAGGCCTAAACACTGGAGCCTGCACACACGGACTGGAGCCTGCAGGCACATGAAGCCACAACAGGCCTGAGTAAACCTTGCACAAACACTGGGCGCACAGGCTTGCATGAGCCTGAGCAAACAGGCCCACTGGGGCTTTTTGGCCTGAGCCTGAGACATAAATACAAACACAGGCACTGGGCCTGAGCCGCATAGGCTTTGTTTTTTTTGCACGGACCTGGGCACTAAACATAAACATACATAGGCACAGGCTGCACAAAGAAGCTGGGCGCATGAGCCTAAATTTGCACTGGGCACACACGGACACAGGCCTACAGACACAAACTGGGCACACACACTGCATGAGCCTGAGCCACACCTGGGCATGAGGCCTGAGCCTGGAGCGCATGAGCACTGGAGCACGCACGGTTCACAAACACTTTCAGGCACTGAGCCTTGCACATAAACACAGAGCCTGAGCCTGAGCCTTTTGCACCGGACACAGGCTGGGCCACTGAGCCACAACACACTAGACACATAAACACAAACGCACACCTGGAGCACGGACCTGAGACGCACAGGCCTGAGCCTGGGCACACAGACCTGAGCGCACACACACTGGATTTTCAGACAACACACACAACACCCTGAAGCCACACACACACGGACCTGATTACCTGGGCATAGGCCTGAGCCTGAACCACTGCACACCCACCACGCACACCGAGCCTGAAACCTGAGCCACACACACACACAAACACACACACGGACCTGGGCCACCTGAAACCTGGGCACACACACAGAGCCTGCCCTGAGCCTGGGCACCTGCACACACAAACTTGTGGACACTGGAGCCTGAGACAAACACAGCAAACTTGCCTGGCCTGAGCCTGGACACCAAACACAGGCCAAACATGAGCCTGGGCCTAAATACACAGACATATAAACACCATGGGCCTGGGCGCAGGCCTGGGCACTTGACATGGACATATAAATATTAGCAAACGGAGCCCGCAAACATAAACACACACACATAAATACAAACACAAACATGGGCACACACACGCACAAAGATGATGAGCCTGAGCCACTTGCACACTGGACTGGGCACACAGACACCTCAGGCCTGGAGCCTGCACGGACCTGAGCCTGGAGCACGCACCGGACCTGGGCAGGAGCACATAAACCTGAGCCACCACACCTGGACACAGACACACTTGCGGACCTGAGCACCTGGGCCCAACATGAGCCTAAACACAAAATACCTGGGCACGCACAAACGCACATAAACACAAAGGCCTGAGCACACACGCACAGACTTGCACAGACATACATAAAGGCCTGGGCCCAAACATAAATGAGCGCAGACACGCGCAAACAGGCTTGCATAGGCCTGAGCCTGCACGGACACCAGAGCACTGAACGCATAAAGCACAAACACACACACTTTGGACACAAACCACACAGAACACATAAACACAAACGCACGGACCTGAGCAACGCACAGTTTCAGTAACAAGCCTGGAGTACCTGAGCCTGAGCCTGAGCACACACACACACAACGGACCTAAACATAAATACACACAAACACGCCTTGCACGCACCTGGGTAAATACATAAACACAGGCCACACAGGCCTGAGCCTGAGCCAAACAGCAGGCAAACATCAGAGCCTGGGCCTGCACACTTGCCTGAGACCTGAGCACTTGCACTTGCACGGACACAGAGCACAAACATTACAATAGACACGGACACCAGGCACACAGACACAGACACTCAGACACATGAGCTACAGACACACACTGCACACATACAAACCTGGACCTGGGCACATGAAACACAAACACTTGCACGCACAAAACAGGACACAAACACAAACACATAGAGCACACAAACACACACTGGACACAAGCCACACAGACACATAAACTAGACACACACACACACGGACACAGACACACACACACACACATAGACTACACACACACACAGGACACCATAACACACAGACACATAAACCTGAACACACACACACTGGACCTGAGCTTACCTGGAGCCACACACGGACACAAACCACTGAGCACATAAACCTTTTAGGCCACATACACACACACACACACAAACACACAAACACAACACACACACAGACACAAACACAGACACACAAATACAGCACACCTGCACACTGGACCTAAACACACAAACACAAACACACACACACACACACTGGAGCCACAAACAGGCACTGGCCTTGCACTTTGGACCTGGGCACACAGGCCTGAGCCTGCACAGACACAAGAGCCTGGGCTACAGACACAAACACCGCATAAAGCACAAACACACGGACCTGAGGCACGCACGCACTGGACCTGGGCACTGGAGCACATGACAGCCACAGGCCTGGAGCCGCCACTAGGCCTGGGCCGCCTGGGCACATAACACAAACTGCACACAGAGCCACATAAGCCTGGGCCACAAACTGCGGGACCTGGGCCGCGCAAGGCACAAACACACCCACAAACACTGGACCACGGGCTGGAAGCCGCACGCACACACGGACCTGCAGCCGCTCAGAGCATGGCCTGAGCCACGCACCGCACGGACCTGGAGCCACACACACACACAGACACGCACACACCGGACCTAAACACAGACACATGAGCCTGAGCCTTGCAGACCTTGCAAACACCAAACACGCAAACTTGCACGTGCTGGGCCACAGACACAAACGCGCACTTTGCTGAACACACAAGGCCTGGAGCTGCACAGGCCACACAGATGAACCTGGACAAACACACACCTGGGCACATGAGCCTGGACACACACACAGACACAAACCTGGGCCGCATGGCCTGAGCACAACACACCTAGACACTGGAGCACTGACCATAGACACAAACACACACACACGGACCTAGACACATAGACCGCATAGTACAGACACACACACGTAGACCTCAGACACATACAGACACATGAGCCTGGAGCGCACACACACACAGGACACAACACTACAACATAAACACACACACACACACACAAACACACCCTGAAACACTAAACACACACACACTTTGTCTAGACACAACACACATGCGAGCACACAGGCCTAGAGCACAAATACAAACATATAACTGGGCCTTGCACACAGAACCGCATAGGCCTGAGACACACAAAATACAAACACAAACGGACATAAACAGGCCGCAAACACACACACTGGACACAAACACACACAAACACACACAAACACGGACCTGAACACTAAGACACATACACAGACTGGGCAAACACAAATATTGAGCCTAAACACAAACACACACACAGCCCTGAGCAAACACACAAACACACAGACACTAGAGCCTAGACCACCTGGGCACATAACACACAAACACACACACAGACACATGAAGCACTGAAACACAAACACACTAGACACACAAACACAAACACACAAACCTGAAGCCACACACACAAACACAAAGGACCTAGACACTAGACCATAAGCCTGGAGCACATACAAACACACACGGACCTGGAGCACACATATTAAACACTGAGCATACAAAATACAAAGCCTATATTGCACATACGGACATAAATACACAACATAAACATGGGCCTCAGAGCCATATTATACACAACACACGGGACACAGGCACATAGAGCATAAACACACACATAAATACACCCAGGCCATATTATTAAATATAAACATAAATATTATATATATAACATGAGCCTGAGGCGCACGGACCTGGAGCCTGGGCCTGGGCACACTGAGCCACTGGGCTGAGGCTGCACACGGACACACTGGGCTGCAGTACTGAGCCTGAGCCACACACACTGGACCTAGACACACAAACACATAAACACAAACACATAAACACACACACACACAGACACAAACACAAACACAAACACACAAACACATAAACACAAACACAAACACACACACAGACACAAACACACAAACACATAAACACAAACACACAAACACAAACACACACACACACACACACAGACACAAACACACACACACACACACACACACACAAACACAAACACACACACACACAGATACAAACACACACACACAGGGAATTATAAAATCTAGACTGACCCAGTGATGTTCAAGCTCATGTCTCCTCAGGAACAACAGAGGAGCTTTAAAGCTCTAGCAGAGGATTAGGAATGTTCTAGCACGACTCCACTCACCTGTATATAACACTGTTTATAGAGTATGAAGCTCCATCATATGAGTTGGCCACCACCAGGAACTTATCATCACCCACAGTGAAGAACTCCCAGTCTAAAGCACTGCATGATGAAATGAACACCATGCCCAGTGTTAATGCACATCACTGACCACTCAGGAAGGACACAAGGAGCTTCAGCATTTACTCACCTGCTCGTTGCAATGTCCTGGAACTTCATGAAGCTCTGTGAGGTGGTGTTAAGTTCATAGATGGTGGAGTTGATGTTGTAGAGCACTGTGCTGGAGTCACTGAGTTTCTGAGAGTTGGCCACAGCCAGAAAGAACCTGTTATCGATCTGAAACATCTCCCAGTCGATTGCTCCAAATGTCTGAAATGAAAAAAGTTCGGTCACACACAGAGACGTCTGTCCATCAGACCAGCATCTCCTTCCTCGGCTTTGGAATTAGCAGTGTAGGGTTGGAAATAAACACGAGGTGGATGCAGGAACCTACTGAGCACAACCATTACCATTCAGGGACATTCACTGGGTTTCAGAGTATTGAGAGATCCTCAGAGTAGAAGCCTCAGGTAAGAAGATAACTTCTGAAATTTCTACTATATTGTCCACCGCCAAGGTCAGATCCTTGTGCTGGTGACTACTGAGGTCTGGAGTTTATCTGCACACTTAAAACATCTCAGTCAGATGGACCATTCAGTTTAATTCAATTGTATAAAAATGTAAATTTATCTCTAATGAGCAAGCTGGCAGCAACAGTGGCAAGGAAAACATCTGGGTGACACTGGACACTGGACAGTGCAATCGTGAATTATTTAATTTCTGTAATTTTATACTGCAGAGTCGATTCAGTTCCACATTTAGTATCATAATGTCATATTCATCGGCCCGATGTCAGTTTATTTATAATCTACTGATGTCATTTAGTTTCAGTGTGTTTGTGCTGAACTTTCTCTATGGATTATGAGCTTTGTGTTCATATGTAGTTCCTGTCACATGGTTCCTGCTTCAAAACACTTGCCACAAGTTTTTTTAAAGCAGCATTCATGAAGAAGCTATCCAAGTTAACATGTCTCAAATAATAACAACAAATGTTTATATTTTAAACACTCAACATGGCAACCCTTCAGCTTGTTCAGTGTGTTGAGTGCAGGATGTTTAATCATTCTCTCTTAATCATATAAAGGTGATAATATTTTTGTTAGCTCTGTGAGAAGATACTGCAGCATTACCAGTGTTGGGAAGGTTACTTTGGAAATGTAATCGGCTCCAGATTACAGGTTCCTCTGTTTAAAATGTAATAAGTCGTGTAACTTTTCAATGACTTTATAAAAGTAAAGTAACTGATTACATTTGATTACTTTTTGATTACTTTTAAGTTTCTAATGGATATTTTCAACTAAATCATTTCCAAACATTTATCCCAGGCAGGGTTAACCTTACAGTAGAACTCAACTCTGTTTACTGTTAGAATTTTAAATCTTTCATCACTTGAATTAAGATTATATTCATTTCATTTTAAGCCCAGTCACAAAACCAGACTTCAGAACAAAAACTGTTTAACACTGTTTTAGGAATCAGATCTTTGCGTAGCTATGACAGGACACACTGGCAAGTAACAATGCCTTGGAAAAAAACATAATCTGTAAAGAGTCATCATAATGTACACTACAGCGCTAAAATAACTGAGTTATATTAGATCTGACACCAACACATTTACAAGGAGGAAAAGTGTGAGATATATATTTACTGTCAAAGGTTCAGAAATAGAAGTGTGTCTGGTAAAGGGAGCTAGCAGCAGGGACGATTTTAGGATTTTCATTTTCATATATTTTTAATAAATAAATAAATAAATAAATAAATAAAATAAAGGTTTGCCTAACAGGGTAGGATGGTAAACTTAATGCAGCATTCCACTGTATTGCATAGATGAGTACTGAACAAGCCAAATACGAGTCTCTCTGATCCTCTGATCGTCCTCTGATCCTCGCTCTGTGACGCCGCGGTCTGCGGATTGAAGAACGTGCTGAAAGAGGGGGAGGAGCCGAAGAGCCGCCGTTTTCATATGAAATGTAAAGGGGACTGAGGAGGTCACTTATTCGTGTACAGTTTATGGAGAACCGCAGAATTTTAGTGGGTCTGAGTAGAAAATGTTAGTGGGGCTTTAAAATGGCCTAGCGATGCCCATGGCTAGCAGACTAGCGAATTTGTTGTGAATGTTATGAATACAGGTCTTGAGTACTCTGTGGACTCGATGAACGCGCAGGCGCGTTTTAGTGGATTTTTTTTCCCACAGAGCAGCTTCAGTAAATCAACTGACCACTCCGTCACTTTTTATTATACAGAAACGAGTAATATATCATTCCAAACTAAAGGGTCTGTTCTGTACACTCACAATAATGACAAAAATTATACATTTTAAATATATTATAAAATAAAGGAAGGCAAGGTTCCATACCTGCAGATGCTTCCTCAGGTTCAACATTGAAGCCTTTGATGCTGAAAGCATTTTAACAGCCGGGAAACTAATTTCCCCCTGAACTGTTATATTTGCCCCTTATTGGATTTCAGGATGAAATTATTTTTAAATTTCCAGGACTGAAATACATTTTTATCACTCGCCATGGTGGTCACTCTCAGACAGTGTATTGACCTAAAGCTTTCAGCGGCAATGTGGATTAATGTAATTGGCAGACGCTCCGCAAATTCAAACCAGAGAACCAATCAGAATCATCAGAATAGCACCGCTTTAACAAACTCTAACAACAAATTAATATTTATTCAACATATACTAGTTTTTTAAAGAAAATATTCCGATTTAACTCTATTTGTAATCTTTAACATTTTCATAAGTAACTGTAATTTAGTCACACATTTTTTCTAAATAACTGTAACGAGTTACTGTTACATTTATTTTGTAATTAAGTTACGTAACGCCGTTACATGTAACTAGTTACTCCCCAACACTGAGCATTATTTATGCCAAAGCTAATGCTAAGACAGCAGGAGCAGCAGTCCTGTCCACCTGACGTATCTAACAGGTGTGCAGTGACTGACCACCAAGGTTCCACAGCACTGAGACTGTGTCTTTTCCCCAAGCTAAACAAAATGTAGAAATTTTGTTTTAGTGACCTAATTAAACTATTACTGTCCAGGATGTTAATGTAGTGTGTTTATTTGTATTTTATGCATTAATTGTTGAGACTTTAATATTCATTTTGATCATTCAGATGTTGTGTCCATCTTAGATCCAGTAGATGTTAATCAGAATGTAATAGGAGCCACTCATAATGGAGATTGCACTCTGGATCTTATTCTAAAATCTTAGTTAGTTCGTAAACATGGTATTAGCTTCCACTGTTATGCAGATGACACACAGCTATATGTTTCAGCGAAGTCAGATGAGAGACACCAGCTTATTAAGATAGAAGAATGTGTAAAGGACATTAGACACTGGATGGCCACTAACTTCCTCCTGCTTAATTCGGACAAGACAGAGGTGCTTGTACTAGGACCACAGTTAGAAGTGAGCTTTCTGATTACAGAGTAACGGTGGATGGTCTTTTGGTTTCATCTTGTCCAGCAGTAAAAGATCTTGGTGTGATTATTGACTCTGGTCTTTCATTTGAAGCTCATGTAGATAATATCACTCGGGTAGCCTTCTTCCATCTCAGAAATATTGCTAAGATAAGAAATATGATGTCACTTCATGATGCAGAAAAATTAGTTCATGCTTTTGTCACCTCTAGGTTGGATTATTGTAATGTCTTACTGTCTGGATGTTCCAGTAGGAGCAGAAACAAGCTCCAGTTAGTCCAGAATGCAGCAGCTAGAGTCCTCACCAGAACCAGAAGATATGAACACATCACTCCTATTTTATCCACACTACATTGGCTCCCAGTCAAATTTCACATTGATTATAAAATACTGTTACTGACCTATAAAGCACTAAATGGAGCAAAAGTTTGTTTTTTTCATGATCCACTATGTCTACTTCAATCAAAAGGTGCAGGCTGTTTGTTGGTACCTCAAGTAGTGCAGGCTACAGCAGGGGTCAGAACATTCTCTAACAAAGCCCCACAGTTATGGACCAGATTTCAGATTAGTGTTGGGGATTCAGACACAGTCTCAGTGTTTAAGTCTAGGCTGAAGACACATTTGTTTAGTCAAGCATTTTATGAATTGTCTTTTCTTAGGTAAAGGAGCAGATCTTGAGGGATCCTGGGCATCAACTGTTTATTTTATTGCCTACTATATGTCTGCCTATCATTATACCCCTACCTAACATTCTGTCTTGATGCAGCCAAGACAAAAACCTCGGAAAGTCCCTGAAACTCACCCATCGCTCAAACACATATCCTTTAAAATAGATCTCATTACTAATTACAGCTTTCATTAATTAAAGGGTGCAGTTTTAGTCCACAGATCATCAGTCAGGATTCATCTGACAATTTAAGATTTATATTTAAAAACTAAATGTGTTTTCTATATGTGTTTAATGTATCCTGACTTACCGTTATGTACTGGAATGGCTGGAACTTTCCCCCCATCCAGATGTAGATGGTGGAGCTAATGTCTGTGGATTTCCCGTTAAAGGTGTTGGCTACTACCAGAAAGTGATACGGGCCAATGGTAAAGAATTCCCAGTCATAGGCTCCAGATGTTAAGATGGTTTGATTCACCTCAAACTTCCTGGTTTGTCGGTTCCACTTGTAGATAACGCTGTCGATGTTGTGATTCATCTCACCTGTGCATAAGCGAGTTGGAGTGTGAGGATGAGAGCAAGAACAGGACCTCTGTACCTGTCAGTCCCAGTGAATGAGGTGAGGGCTCTGTCTGTAGACCCTCAGTCACACTGAATGTGGGTGGGTTTTGTCTGTACCTGTCAGTCACACTGAATGTGGGTGGGTTTTGTCTGTACCTGTCAGTCACACTGAATGTGGGTGGGTTTTGTCTGTACCTGTCAGTCACACTGAATGTGGGTGGGTTTTGTCTGTACCTGTCAGTCACACTGAATGTGGGTGGGTTTTGTCTGTACCTGTCAGTCACTGGCCAGCAATGGCCTGTGTAACTGTAAGGTTCAGTTTGTGTGTGGTATATATTGTGTGTGTGTGTGAGTGTGTGTATGTTTGTGTATGTTCAGAGACTATAAATCCACCTTCTCTGTGATTAGCCACAGCAAGAAAGTTGTCGTCATGGATTCGGAAGGCCTCCCAGTCACGAGCACTGTGTGTTTGAATCTTCTGATACTCAACAAAGCGCTGCTTCTTCACTCTCCACTTATAAATCACTGAGAGCTCACACTTGTTCCCATCAATTCTTCTGGAGTTTGCCACAACTAGGAACCTCTAAAACACACACACACACACACACACACACACACACAATATGTAGCTATAATATACAACAGTTTAATTTTTAATGATGGAAAGTTCATAATCTTCTAATAAATCCTTCCCTTTATTTCCAAGATACTAGAGACACCAGCTTATTAAGATAGAAGAATGTGTAAAGGACATTAGACAGTGGATGGTCACTAACTTCCTCCTGCTTAACTCTGACAGACAGAGGTGCTAGTACTAGGACCACAGGCAGTTAGAAGTAATCTTCCTAATTACAAAAGAACTGTGGATGGTCTTTCTGTTTCATTAGTATATAGCAGCTAGAGTCCTAACTAGAACCAAAAGATATAAACACATCACTGCTATCTTAGCCACACTGCATTACCACTCTCACATGGTCACTCAGGTCACTGACTGTGAAGTGGCTGGATGCTTTATGTCCCAGGAAGCCCTCATGTCTGTCAGCTTCTGGCTCTCCCTTTTAGTTATGATGTTATAGCTAGTCTTGTCTAGTCCAGACACCTTGTACATCTTTCTGAGCTTCCCCATGGCTCTATAACAGCTTCCCTCTGTCCCAATCTCTCTATGAATCTGTCACAACCTCTGTACTTCCACATGGCTCTGTCCCTACCTACCAGTATCTCTGTCCCAGTATCCTGACCACTCTGTAGCTTTATCCCCACCTCCTGAATGAACCTATACAGAAAACAGAAGGTGGAGACTCAAACCTTTTTTCCCACAGTGAAGAATTTCCATGCCTGAGCGTCATACGTGTTGATGTCCTGAAATCGCTCAAATCTGCCATTGGTCCATCTGTAAATGGCTGAACCGTAGCTGGAGTCACGATTTGCCGTAGCGATGAACAAACCAAGAGACGGGAGATGAAAAACCTCGATATCAAATGTCTCTGAGATTGTGAAGATATCCTGATGATCTTCAACATAATCCAGCTTCTCTCTATCTGTGTACAAGCAGGAGAAAGAGCCATTAACATTAATATATATATACATATATATACATATATATATATACATATATATACATATATATATATATATATATATATATATATATATATATATATATATATATATATATATATATATATATAAACAGATATTTGTGTGTGCCTGTGTGTGTGTCTGTGTGTGTATACTTTGCATCATGGTGACCCATGTGGTGCCGTTACACAGGAACAAAGATCTCTTCTCAATGCTGAACCACAACTGACCCGCTACAGCACTGATACACACTGGAGGAAGATACTGAGTAACACGCAACTCTGCCTCTACAGAGAGAGAGACAGAAAGAGAGAGAGAGACAGAAATGAGATGATTGTAATATAAAGACTTGTTACACACACACACACACACACAGAAACATGCACAGACACACATTCCTTTGCTGGTTTTGTCATCAAGGGATTTGGTGACATGCCAACATCAACACAAAACATTCACACTTCTTCCAAAGTGTGTGTGTGTGTGTGTGACTGTAATTTTAATTTAAGATTGTCATCATACTAAATTAGCACTAAAATATAAAATGTATTTTTTGTCATTTACTACTAATACAAGACTACTAATACAAGTTCACACACAGCTCGTCCTATAGAAACTGTCTGTTCCCCGATTAGTGAGATTAAAAGATAAATTTATTAATAACTCTCGAAATAATCTTATCACAATTAATCCTGAAAAAGACCAAATAGGTAAAGAAAAACAATTTCTTAAGTTTGGGCTTCTGAACATTAGATCTCTTGCACCGAAAGCACTTATTATTAATGAAATGATCTCAGATTATAGTTTCGACGCACTCTGTCTTACTGAAACCTGGCTTAGACCAAATGAATACATTGGTCTGAATGAGTCTACTCCATCAGGATATTCATATAAACATGAGCCCCGTCAGACAGGTCGTGGTGGTGGTGTTGGAACCATCTATAATAATTCTCTTACCGTTACTCAGAAAACAGGACCCAGGTTTAACTCATTTGAAGTGCTTGTCCTTAATGTTGCACTCTCAGACAGGCATAATAAATCCCTCCTATCTCTTGCTCTGGCCACCGTGTACAGACCCCCGGGGCCCTACGGTGATTTTCTTAATGAGTTTTCACATTTACTCTCAGATCTTTTGATCAGTTTTGACAAAGTGTTAATTGTAGGAGACTTTAACATTCATGTAGACGATGCTAACGATGCATTAGAACTCGCATTTATAGATTTAATAAATTCCTTTGGGGTTAAACAAAACATTAATAGACCAACTCATCATTTTAATCATACACTAGACTTAGTTATATCACATGGGACTGATGTTACTGATATAACTGTTCTACCTCAAAGCGATGACATCACAGACCATCACCTCTTAGTGTACGCTCTACCTGTAGAACATATTAGACATGTCTCTCCACGTTATAAACTTGGTAGAACTATAACTCCGCCCACTAAAGACAGATTTACAAGCAATCTGCCAGATCTGTCTCAACTTCTTACTAGACCCCGAAATGCAGATGCACTAGATGAAGTAACTAACAGCATAGGCACTATTTTTACCAGCACACTAGACACTGTTGCCCCCATCCGACTAAAAAAGGTCAGAGATAAAACACTGCACCATGGTACAATAGTCATACTCACACCCTCAAGAGAGCAACTCGTAACCTCGAGCCAAAGTGGAGAAAAACCAAATTAGAAGTTTTTAGAATTGCGTTTAAAGACCAGCTATAGACTCTAAAAGCTGCTAGGGCTGAGCATCTGAGCAATCTGATTGAAATAAACCAGAACAATCCCAGATTTTTATTCAGTACAGTGGCTAGACTAACAAAACATCAGATTCCTGGAGAGAGTATTTCAGCATACTTTAGTAGTGAGGACTTTATGAATTTCTTCACTAAAAAAATTGATAGTATCAGGAACAAAATATTGGATGTTCAACCACTGACGGCATCTGGTGATCCAGACCAGCCTACAGCTCCACACTTAAAGCTACAATGCATTACCAGTATAGGGCAGGAAGAGCTAGTTAAACTTATCACCACGGCTAAACCAACAACGTGTTTGTTAGATCCAATTCCAAATAGATTGCTGAAAGAAGTGATACATGCAGCTGGAGAGCCTCTTCTTAATATTATTAACTCCTCGTTATTTCTAGGTCATGTCCCAAAATCTCTTAAGTTAGCAGTTATTAAGCCTCTTCTTAAGAAACCAAAACTAGACCCTGATGAAATATCAAATTACAGACCGATTTCAAACCTTCTGTTTATATCAAAAATACTAGAAAAGGTGTCAGCTCAATTATGCTCCTTCCTACAGGAAAACAATATCCTTGAAGAATTTCAGTCAGGTTTCAGGCCCCATCATAGCACAGAAACTGCACTAGGTCCCACAAGGGTCAGTTTTAGGACCTCTGCTTTTCTCAGTATACATGCTTCCATTGGGTAACATCATTAGAAGGCATGGGATTAGTTTCCATTGTTATGCCGATGATACCCAGTTATATATCTCATCACAACCAGATGAAATATCTAATTTGTCTACACTAACTGAGTGTGTTAAAGATATTAAAGATTGGATGACTGATAATTTTCTATTATTAAATTCTGACAAGACAGAGATATTACTTATTGGTCCGAAAACTAGTCCACAGAAGCTCTCACAATTCAGCTTGCATCTAGAAGGATGTACTGTTACTACTAGCTGGACAGTGAAAAACCTGGGTGTAATATTAGACAGCAACTTATCCTTTAAAAATCATATTTCCAATATCACAAAAACAGCCTTTTTCAATCTTAGAAATATTGCCAAGCTTAGGAACATTTTATCTGTATCTGATGCAGAAAAGCTAGTTCATGTATTCCTGACCTCCAGACTGGACTACTGTAATGCATTACTAGGTGTTTGTCCTGCATCTTCAATAAACAAGCTACAGTTAGTCCAGAATGCAGCCACCAGAGTTCTTACCAGATCAAGAAAATATGATCATATAACCCCAATATTATCATCCCTGCACTGGCTACTGACTATAAATTAGCTCTACTCACATACAAGGCTCTAATTGGTTTAGCTCCCACCTATCTCTCCAGTCTCCTAACACGTTACAATCCACCACGCTCTTTAAGATCACAAAATTCCGGACTTCTAGTAGTTCCCAGAATATCAAAGTCCACAAAAGGGGGTAGAGTGTTTTCGTATTTAGCTCCAAAACTTTGGAACAGTCTTCCTGACAGTGTTCGGGGCTCAGACACAGTCTCCCAGTTTAAATGTAGACTAAAGACTTATCTCTTTATCCTGACATACATTTAACACATCCCATAACCTTGTGCTCCAGTACATCTGATTAAATGCACATTCAGCTAGTGCTGCTAATATTATGAACAGCAGCTACGCTAATGCTGTTCCATTGTTTCCCTTCTTCTACCCATCCTGAGGCATACAGAGACTGTGCTCCAGTGGCATCCGGAGATGGACCAGCTCCAGCCGGGTTCTGCTTGTGAGGATTGGGATATTCAAGCAGCGCTGTGGACAACAACCTCCTTATTGATTTACATAACACTATACACATGCTGTATCTGCATCACACAATTGTCACCCAAATGAGGATGGGTTCCCTTTTGAGTCTGGTTCCTCTCAAGGTTTCTTCCTCTTACCATCTAAGGGAGTTTTTCCTTGCCACAGTCGCCTCAGTCGCCTCAGGCTTGCTCACTTTTGATAACATCTAGGACTGTCTGTCTGTCTGTCTGTTTATATGTTTGTTGTTTTCTTATATCGTTTCTCATGTAAAGCTGCTTTGAGACAATACTCTTTGTTAAAAGCGCTGTACAAATAAAACTGAATTGAATTGAATTTATTTTAGTCTTTTTATTAATGTTTGTTTGTTTATGAGCCTCGTTCTCTGTGTTAAAATAATTTAAGTATAATTAAGTACTTAGTAATGAAGCTGTTTAGTTAATATCCTAAGTGTATGTAATGTGTATTTATTATTAATCTAATATAAATACAATATTTGTAATAATATATGATTAAACAAATGCTAAATTATCTTATTTTACTAAATTAGGTAATTAGTTTATAGTTAGATAATTTAGTGCATTTTATAAGTGTATTATTAGTGTTATTTTACTTATTATTATTATTATTATTATTATTATTATTATTATTATTATTGAGTTAGTAGAATTCTCATAGATGATATGTATTTTGAGCGAAAGCCAGGACAAGCATGAGTTCATTCTCACCATACGGGTAAAGTGGAAGGTTGGATGAAGGTTTGACTGGAAGGTGTAGGAGAACCTGAGGAACTGACAGAACAGAGAGTGTGGGATCTGACGAGGGACACAGACGAGAGGACGCATCTGACCCAGGCATGAGGACGAGCTGTCTTATTAAACCCTGAGTGAGAGTAAGACAGAGATAGTGAGACACAGAGAGGCAGATAGTAAGAGAAAATAAAAAATATACTGGTGTGAGACAGGTGAGTGCTGGTGAGAGACATATATGTGTGAGACAGGTGAGTGAGAGAAGGAAGAACTTCTTACAGAGAATTGACCACTCCATCTCCTCCTGCTGCCAATAAAGAAGGTGGAGCCACCAGTGTACAACTGCTCAGGGAATGGCTTCTCCAGCTGCCTATGGTTAAGCAAAAGACTCAGAGAGTTAAAGACAATAAAACAGAGAGACAAAGGAGCAGAAAGACAGATAGAGAGGATCAGTGGGGAAGAACATGGTTGCTGGTAACTCTTCACCTACAGCTCAACTGGGATGCCACAGTCCAAAGTGAGTACGGCGTAATGACCACTGAGTGCAAGCACCATTGTATGCCAATGTCCATCCGCCATGTTCACCTGCCTGAAGGTCACACGTTCTGTCCTGTCACCTATCCGCCACAGGAAGTGCACTTTATCATGAGAAAGACGAAGACCAACAAGCATCTTATCTGAATCTTCATCCAAAAGAGTGAATACGTACTCATCTTTCTGCATGAAACAAACAACACTCACATTAGAACACATCAGCAGTTTCTGCTCTGCCTGTGTCCTCAGTTGGGGGACATCACCAGTGAGAATGTGTGAGGGTGAAATGTCGTCATTGTGAGATGAGGAGGTTAATATCTTGCTACCAAGTGGCAGGAAATTTGGGACAGTAACAAACAGAGTTAAACTGGTTAGGATGTAGCCACAAGCAGACAGGATGCACTCTCTCTCTCTCTCTCTCTCTCTCAATCTCTCGCTCTCTTTACCTCTTTGAGGAGTGAGTGGGTTAGAGCCAAGAGAATGTAAGGAGGAAGGAAAATATCCAAAACAAGCTACAGAATATATGCAGAAGAATATAGCAATGGTGAGGTACAGAGGTAATGATATAGACAGTGAGGCAGTGAGGTAGGGACATATACAGTAGGAATGAGACAGGTATGGTTCCACATGGAGGTAGAGATAGAATATAGAGTGATACAGACAGAGACATAATGAGAGGGTGACACTGGGGCAGCCAGAGGGAAGTAGATCGGTTAAACCATAGCTACGTGGTAAGGAGGTGGAAACAGAGCCAGAGGGAGGTGAAGAGTCTGAGGTATGGAAGTCTGGTTTGAGCCAGAGCCAAAATGAGTTAGGGAGGTTTAAAGGGAGGTTGAAACTTAGAGGTTGAAACTTAGAGGTTGAAATGTAGCCAGAGGGATTTAGGGAGGCTTAGACAGAAGAAGACAAAAAAATATATATATATATATTATGGTTATCAAATAACCTTTTTAGCAGTACTGGGGCTGGGAAATAGCAAGAAGGAGATAGTAAAGTGGGAATTTGTAAGGAGGTTAGGAAAAGGCCACAGGAAGTTTGGGAGGCAGGAAGAGCCATTATGAGGTGAAGCAGAGTGGTTAGTCAGAGCTTAAGGCTAAGCAACATGGAAATAGCAATACTTGGAAAAGGCCACAGGGAGGTAGAAAGATTTGGACAGAGACTTAGGGCTCTGGAAATTCAGGAAAGATTTGTTGTGGCTGTGGCACTTAGAAAGCTAGTTAACAGTTGCTTAGTTGCTAGGTAGTGCACAGTATACAGAATATTATTAAGTACAACAGTATAAAATTTTCAGAGGTGTTAAATTTAAAATAATAGATGCAATTACTTTGAATAATTAACGCAGAATTGTGTTCAGAATATGAGATGCTGCTCTTTATGTCTTTCTTACATTAGGATTTAGTTTGGGGATCTTCACTGTGACCACAATGGAGAACTCAGCAGGGAAGAAGTTGCAGTTGGTGAAGATCTGTGACGATGGGAAACTCAGTGCCTGTGGAGGTCCAGAGAGCTTCAGTCCTCTTGAGCCCTGAGACTGCACCATCCGGACATGAGTCTGGTGACTGCCCACAGCGGGAAGGACACGATGCAGCAGGTCCAGTGGTAACAGATCTGTGGATAATATACACCTCAAAATGAGGATCAAACCATGGAAATGCTCTATGGTACAATAAAGCCACAATTAACCACTTTATCAGGGTAAAGGTGGAGCTGGGACCTCTCTTAGGAATACTGCCCTTAATTGGAGATGTAAACAATATTCCTGACTGCCTTGACATCATTTGACAGTTTGCATGATCCAATATGGTGGTCACTTTTGAAGCCTAATGAGTCTATGTATGTGAGTTGATGTGCAGGAGTTCAAAAGAGCTGCAGTCAATGAATCGGAGCCAGCCAGTCTCTCTCTGTTGCGCTACACATGCTACTCCTGAGATAATAGTGATCCTAACTCCTGCTGCTTTCTGGATACATCCTGGTGCCCTTCTTTTGGTTGGAGTTCTTCTCATGTGAAAATCACACACTGCTACAGAGGATGGTCCCACATGGACAGCATAAATCACCACGACTACTGTGGAGGGTGGCACGTGGAAACCATAAGGATGGTTGTGGAAGTTCTTCCTGGGATAGGCTTAGGACTACAATTGCTAAGACCAGTTTGCAGTCAACATTAGTCTGATACAATAGACTTTAAGTTAAAACTATAATAGATTCAGAGATTACTCTGATGTATGTACTGAAGTTCCCATTAACACAATTAGCATTTTTACTTTATAGTATACAGAAATAGAAGATTAATAAGATATATTTAAGAGAGTCTAGTTCCTCTCAAGGATTCTTTCCACAAATCCAGTGATAAAAGTGTTATATAAATAATAAAGAGTTTAACTGAATATATCTGCTAATTTATGAAAAAGCTGTAATTTCAGAAACAAGTGGTCACGTGGTGATTTCAGGTGGTTAAAGTCAAGGATGAAACATTTTATGTGTACTGAAGGGAATCACTGAGGCTCTAACAGATATTGCTGAGATGTATTATTGCTGAAAGTCCTGGAGTGTATAGGCAGTTTGGTATGTTTGTGTTGCATGCTGCTCTCATCATGTGTCCTGTGAACTGACGACAAGTTCATTCAGATGTCCATGTAAAAACAGTGTGCTTCAAATAAATGCTTCAGTTTTAAAGGGCAGCACTTCTGCTTGTGTTCAGATTCACCTGGAAAAATCAAAGAGGGAAATAAGAGCAATGGAGAAGATTTGTGTAATGGACTAGATCGCATTTCAAAGACAGAGAAAGCTTTTCAGAGAGCAAATAACACTGTTCAGAATGCTGCTGATCCACACAACACACACAGAGGCACTCTGGGGCCTCCTATTGTTATAAAACAAATGCATTACTGGAGGTAAAATGAAGGTCATATGAGCATAAAGAGACCGGGAGGGAGGCCTAAGCTATAGGTACACACAGCTAAAGGGAACAATAAAGACTATCATTATTTTTACTCACACCACCAGATCATCTGTGGTCACACTCACCTCCCATCCAGCTCCCACCTGGATGTTCACCTCCCATTATGAACATTGTTACAAAGTGAAAACAAATACACCCTACAGTGTACGCCCATCGGAACTAGCTAACAACACTATGCTATGAGAAACCCAAACACGAAATCTGAACCTGACCCAAGTACATCAAATATTTGGATATACTGTAATGTTCAAATCTCACTGAACCTTATGTGATTATAACCACATGACACAAATAAGAAAGAGAAATCGACAGAGGAACCAAAAAAATCTTCTGACTCAGACCTTTAGAGTTCCACAAGAGCCCCAATGACACCAAACAGAACCAGTATACACCTACAGACACCCAGAAGAACCCCAGTGAGCCAGATAAGAACCGGTATACACATAAAGACATAAAGGTTACCTTACTGTAACCAGAAGAAAACTGTACACACCTCCAGACACACACACAAGAACCCCACTGAGCCAAATGGGGAACCCATATACACCTACAGACATAAAATTGACCTTACTGTAACCTGAAAAAACCTGTATACACCTCCAGACACACACACAAGAACCCTGCTGAGACCCTGAGAAAACAATATACGCCTCCAGACACACACAATAAACTTTAACCCCCCACAACCCTGCTGAGATCCATGAGAACCTAGACTAGTTCTTGACATAGTTCTTGAACCATGGCTGAACATGATCCCAGACCCTGCAGTTGATAAGGCTGGTGGTCTTTGGTGGAAACTCAGTGATTATGATGTTTGAGTTGTGAGTTCAAATCCCAGCACTGCTACTACTTCACCTTTGAACAAGGCCCTTAAACTCAGCTGTGTGAAATAAGACAAGTGTTATTTTAGTTTATCTACATAAAGGCATTTACCAAATTATATAAATTTAGATGGGTTCCTACACTGTGGATCGCTGTTCCTGAATCGTCCGAGCTGACCCCTTGTCCAGCTGAACAATTTTTAAATTGCCCAAGTAATATAACAGGATACACATATTACTATAACATTACAAACTGATATTAATTGTGTACCTTTTTAATTACTGTTTGATTAGTAAAAAATTATATGTTGTATAACTCCTGCAAGACAAGTACATCAATGAAAGAGTCAGAAACCATAAAGATGGATTTGCACTTCAATGACCATAAACAGTTTTACACTCAAACCTCTTTATAATCCCAATCTCTGTGTTTATAATGATTTATAATCATATTTATAAAGGTTTCTTCTTCATATCTCAGGGAGTTTTTCCTCACCACCTCATTAGGGATGAATATAAATTTATAATTTATATTCTGAATTAATATATTTCTGTAAATCTGATTTGTGACAGTGTTATTCAATAGAATTGAATTGAATTTAGTTGAACTGAATGAAAATAATAATGCCTTCCAGTGTCTTCTTGTTGCATAAAACTGCTCTCATTTTGTAAAACTCAAGGCCTTGATGTTTGATCAGAACACCTGGAGACCTGAAGACCACATCTAATCATGTATCTCATCTACAGAGACAACCACAGGAGTGTGTGTGTTTGTGTCTGGCCCCTTGACGTGGTTTTGATGTGAGTTCTCACTAAACCCAGCTCAGGAGCTGCTGTAGATTCTGCTCTGAAAGTGAGTCAGTATAAAGATCACACTGGAGCTCAGTCCTCCTCCCCTTCCTTTCAGACCTTTGAATGATATCATAATTAGTTAGCTTAAATGGTTTAGAGAACCTGAAGCTCATAATCTCCTGGCAATCTGCTAGAAAATCCACAGTAATTACAGAGCTTGGGCTACACAGCGTATGGAGAAACCACCTC